>NC_058502.1:20547449-20847449 GCF_020382885.2 Scatophagus argus
CTCCTTGAACAAACAGATGTCAGATACTTCTCTTTTCTCTCTCTCCTCGTACCTCCCCGGCTCTATCTAAGGCTGCCATTTTGGAGACAGTGATTCGTCTTCCTAAGTGAGTTTCTCTGTAAACATGGATGAAAACTTGTGAAAAAAAAAAAACAGAGAGAGAGAGAGAAAAAGAATTCCATTGTTCTGTTCTCAGCAGAAATATGCGACTGTGTGTGTGTGTGTGCGCGCGCGCGCATACACACAAGAAAATAGGCACCTGTGCGTAAACACTCACTTGCGTCGCACACCTTATGCTCCCTTTGTACTCAAAAAGAGGCTTGTTCTGAAAGTGTTTTTGTCAGAGGAAGACAAAAGACCAAAAAAAAAAAAATCAATAAGACAAGTCAATTTTCATCTAATAATGAGGCAGGACAATTAAGAAAATGAGAACAAAGACAGAAATGCAGCAGCAACAAACAAGAACAACTGGTGCATGGGTGCTAATCTTTATGTTTTCTTCTCCAGTTCCCTTTGTTGCCCCCCCGCCCCTCCACACATCTTTTCACCCCCTCCTTCTGCCCCCCATTACACACACACACACACACACACACACACACACACACACACACACATACCTTGCATCTTCCCAGTTTGTGTACAAGTGCTGTGAGGGAGATATGTGAACCTACATAGCGATGAAAAGGAATTCTTAATTGCCCAGAAATGAGCAATGTTACAAACGGCTGTGTAATGGACGCAGCCGAGGGGAAGGATTTTGTGTGTTTGTGTGTGTGTGTGTGCGTGTTTTGAGGGGTTGTCTCCGCTGGGACTCACGAGGCCTGTTTCCTGAGGTCTCTTTTAGCCCCCCTACAAATATACACACACACACACACTCCCTATATACCTCTGGCTGCTGTTACTCACTTCAAAGTTGTTAATATTCAGCTGGGAAACTGTATCCAGAGCACAGCTAAATTATTAAGCGTATGAACTTTTTAGGCAGTAAGATGAACTGATGGGCCACATCTATCCTCTTCACATGTGTGTTTGTGTGTGTGTGTGTGTGTGTGTACATACCCTCTCCTTTCTGCCCGGTGCTTGGTCTTTGGCCAAGGGCATGCATAATTGATCCTGTGCCCACTATCATTTTCTTCATGTAATTGCCCTGCTAAGATATGATGAAATCTAATGGATAATTTATTCCCCCAAAACGGATAAAGAGCTGCTAAAATGTACTCTACAGCTGTTTTTGTCTCAGTGTGGACTTGTGCGTTTTGCAGAACACTAATATCCGCAAATATGCCAGCTTTTGTGTGGTCAGTCTGGAAAAAAATGGTAACTGATATTCTTGCTGAAGGGTGAAGAAATCTCACAATTGTGCGAATGTCAACATTTACAATGACACAAGTCACTGTAAAGTACATATTTAATATATATGATCAGCAGGACAAAACTACATGAGAATACTTTGTTTTAAAGGAAATTAATAATTAAAAAAAAAAAAAATTAGTCGATGCTTTCCTGGAAAAGTAACTGACCTGTCCTTTGCTTTAAACTGTCTGAAGGTTGCTGTCTAAATGGGATGTAAAAAGAAAATAAATAAAAATCAGACATTGTAAAACACCCAAAGAGTTAAAAAGAAGGAGACTGGCAGATTTTAGCAACCTGTAGTTGAATCACACAATAATTTAATTGAATCTAAAAATTGTCCACAAAATCACAAAGCAATATTTAACACTTCATCTCACTTGCCCTCAAATGTTCGACTCAGCTTGCCCCCATACCAACAAAACGTGTATTAAAAAATAAAGATGTCTTGTTAAATAAATACTGAAGTGTGAAAGAGGCTGTAATTCCTTGAACTCCTGCCCCGTGACAAATAATCCAAGAGCAAAGCCGGTCTTTTGTGCGAGTGTGTGTGTTTTTAAGTAAAGAAGGAAAAAAAAAATGCACCTTCACCTCCTCTTTATGAAGTTCCTTCATTCTTCACTCTGTCTTTCTTCCCCTTCCTTTCTTTGTCGATCTCCCTTTTTCTTCCCTCCTGTGCTGCAGTTTTCCGTTGAAGACAGATGTGTCTCAACACGTTCTGGACTGTACTTAACACTGCTGATCTTTCACTCACACACACACACACACACACACACACATTCTATCTCCCTTAATTTAATAGAACGTAACTCCTATTTTGGTCTGCTTGATTCATGACTTTTCTGATTCTAGCTTGTTGAAAAGGTAATCTCTTAAGAAAACTGTGTGTGTGTGTGTGTGTATGGGTGCGCACGCGTGCCGCACTGAGCATCATCTGCTGACAGACAGACAGACAGACAAAGGGACATGCACATATGCACGCAGTTTATCTTTGCGGTACAAGAGAAAACACAGGCCCCAATCTGCAGTGCTGGGACAGGAGGGATGGGAGGGGGGGCAGAAAGAGGGAGAGGGAGATGAGGAGAAGAGGGCACAGGGGCACAGCACCCTAGGGGATAGGGGATGTGAGGGAGAGAGAGAGAAAGAAGGTAGAGCGAGGTAGGAGAGGCTGGGTCCTGGCGGTGGCTGTCCATTAACAGATGAACTTGGCAAACGTCCAACTGTTTGATGAGACGGGTGTCGTAGGGCTGGCAGTGTGTGTGTGTGTGTGTGTGTGTGTGTGTGTGTGAGTAGCCCCCCCGACCCCACAAACACACACACACACACACACACACACACATGATTACACATACTATCATTCGTCGCTTTGGCTCTGCATATTAACCCACTGTTAGTGTTCAGTGTGAGCTCCCATTTTTACTTACCTGCATACTTCCCTCTCTCTCTCTCTCTCTCTCTCTCTCTCTCTCACACACACACACACACTTACAGTTCAACAGAACCATTTCAGACCAGTTTGCTGGCATGGAAACTGTGCCATGGATGGTTTAAGAAGGAAAGTACAAAGAGGAAAAGCAACAAAAAAAGTTCAAACACGGCAGAAAAAGAAGAAATATTACAGCAGATTTCCACTGAAGCCCCTGACCTGCCAAACCCTTCACTTCAACAGGCTGAATATTTCACATAGAGAGAGATAGATAGAAAGACAAGGCAGGAAGTAAAATATACATATTTTTAACCTTTGTAGAGCTGCTGCTTGTGTAACCGAGTGCGAGTTGACGGCGCAGGAGCACATTTATATTTACACCAACAGCCTGGGTCAGGAGGTGCAGCGGGAAGGAAGGAGGGAGGGTCACTCACTTTCTGGAAATTTACACTGCTGAGCTGCTGCTGCTGCTTCTACTGCTGTTGCTGCTGGCTGCCCGGCAGGTTCAGCGAGTCTGATGCCTTGCTTAAGGGCACTTGTACGATAGCCGACTGTACGGTGAGAAAATGTGTACAATGAGTTGAGTTTCAACTTTGCATCTCTAGCTGTCACGACATTCTGACTGGTATTCTGATTTATTTCTAGCTGTGTACTACATTTCGCTCCAGCTCCACTGTTGTTGTTTTCCACTCGTCACTTAGGACAGGTTAGTGCCTTGCTCAAGGGTGTTTTTGCAGCATTCCTTTTTGTAGACTTGTACATTTTTTAGATTGTGTTGACAGTCGTACACAATTTCTGGTATGGCCACAAACACACTGTGCTTAACCTCTCCATAATTTTGTATGACCATATGATAAAGCATGTGGTCTTCATCTCTACTGTGTTGTGTAAGACACACTGTCTTTTACACCTGTAAGTAAGACCCAAGGTGACATGCTGTGCTGTCTTGTAAAAAAAGTGCTAGTATCTGATATCATATGTACCAAATTTATCAAAAGCAAAGTTAAAAGTAAATTATATGCATATATGTATATAGTTCAAACAAGGGGTCAGCTGATTATCAGATGTGATATTCAGCATTTTCTGATTAGCTGAATCAGTATTTTTTAACCAGAATGTTGATAAAATAGTAGCAGTGTTGGAGCAAAATGTAACATATTTTGCAGACAAGAAGTTGCAGCAGGAAATCGAAATGCTCATAAACACTTGTACCTCAAAATTGTACTTAAGCACTTAGTAAATGTACTTAGTTACATTCCATCACTGGTGACAAGTGTCGAACCTCTCTGAAGAAGAGAAGACTCTCCATTGCTTATGATAATCCTGTTGTGTAGTTAAAGGGCAGGTTCAGTGTTCATGTGCGAGCTTGAGGTGTCTGGGAATGTGACATGTGCACATACTGTACTTATGTAGAATATTTAAAAATATGCCGTGTACACACAGTACAGTACTATATGTATGTATGCATGTATGAGTGTTTTCACTCCATATGTGCTCGTGTAGACATACAGCACTTTTGCTTGGTTACTGCAGTTCTTAGATGTCACATGGTTATGTCATTTACCAAGGGTCACCGGGTGTATTCTGTACTGTATGCGTGAGTGTGTGTGCCATATGTCAGGGCAGGTGGTATGTGGACTTTTGCAGCGTAGACCCTTAGTGTACTTGCAACATGAACTGTTGCACCATGACCTGCACTTATACAGAGTGAAACACACGCAGAAAATATGGGACAGTCATCTTATGTAACAGGTCTACTGCAGCTATGGATGTGCAGTACAATAACCAGCACAGTTCATTTCTGCCTTTTTATCACTTAGAGTTTTGCCAACACATTTGATTTGCACAGTATCTACAATGTAAATGCATACCATCTTTAAGGCTGATTTTAAAACAGCATTAAAAATCATTTGGCCACGTGGGGGGTAGCTAGTGCCTCCTCCCATCAACGATATCCATTAAAATGTTTGTTGTAGGCGTGTAAAAGTTTCAGCATGCTTCTACATGAGGAGTTGGGATTGTCTAATCTTCCCAAACTGCGTCTGATCAGTCAACATATTTTAGCTTTAAATTCTCTTTCCACATTCATCGCTCACGCTCCAGGCTTCTTTTATGGGCATTTGCATTGAGGTAATTTAGAAATCACCATTATTACAAATGAGCCGAGTGTATGCATCAGGGTTTAAAATCCCTGACCACTGCTGCATCCATATTATAACAGGCACACATGCACCCCCACAGGCCTATAAATGGTGTAACTTACTGTTCCTACCTTTGGCTATATCTCTCCTCAGCCCTCCTCCTGCAGGCTGTTTGTGGCAGCGTTTGCCGCATTAAAAATGAGAGCTGCTTGGCTCGGAGCTACCATATCGGCTAACTTCTTTTCTCCCCGCGCTCTAATCTTATGTAAACATAGAAATCAGCTCCCAGCTCTCTCTGGCAGATGCAGGCCAGCAGTGATGTCCCACTGTGATACATCCCTCTAAAGCCTGGATTAAAAGTTTGGAGGCGCGGGGCGTTCAGGGGAGGGGAGTTTATGTAGAAGTTGGGGGGCAGCTGTCGTCTCTTCGGTGTATTTATACCTGAGAAAAAAGAAAGAAAGTTTGAAGCAGGGACTCAAGTTGGCTGCAGTCCAGGTGGCTTCTATGAATGTGGCCGAGAGAGAGAGAGAGAGAGAGAGTTACATTTGCTCTGGAGAAGCAAATGTTTGCATGCAGGGTTATAGAAGAGATGAGAAATCTGTATTCTCATTAAAAAGATGGTGGCAGCACTACACTTTAAAGTGTCTACTCTACCAAGAAGTCACAAGAAGAAGAGAAAAACAAGGGAGAGAGTCAAGCATCCCAAAAGAGAGACAAAGATAAAGTGGAATAAGGAGACGGAAAGAAAAAGATATCCATACCACGCTGATAGAAGCACGTTGTGATGTGACCCATGTCCAGCTCCATGTACGCATAAAAGCATCTGTCTTCAAAGACATATTTTATGTATGTGTGTGTGTGTGTGTGTGTGTGTGTGTTTATCTGCGGCTGTCTGTGTGTATCTGTGTCTGTGAATGATCTATGGTTTGTGTTTACCGTGCCATATTTCGGCCTGGCCTGCCGTCACTAGCGTATGAATGATAAATTGCGGATGTCCATCGGATTCACCCGAGCACCTGTGGTCCCTTGCTCTCCCGGCCGCATGGCAGGAGAGCAGAAATAATAAATAAAAAAATAAGCAAAGTGAGACATAAACAAAAAAGGCCTCTTAGGTACGGAACTCTTTGTCTCCGGGGCTTGTTCAAGATGCGAGGTTTATGGAGGATATTCAAAAGACACGAGCTGTCTTTTAGCTTACTTTTCGCCCCGTTTTTGTGGATCTGATTGTTACCATCATCCACCTCTGACCTTTTCGACTCAACACATCTAAAATGAAGATAACTTGAGCGGCTGTTCCACCTTAGTACAAAAGTCTGGGCAACTCAAAGGTGCGAATAAGCATTATTCGCATGAATTTGTTGCTTATTGTCTCAGTTTCTCTGAGCAGGTTTTGGTTCATAAAATATCAGAAGTTGACCTGGAGCTTAGAATTGACCTACGCATCAACTAATCTTATTAATTGACAAATTATTTATATGATAGTTATTTAAAAGCCAGATATGATGCTTAAGAAGAACCTTTCACCTTCGCTCTCTCCCTCGGCCTCCAGCCCTAATCACAGATGAAAGCTCTTGAACACTGAGTCATCACTTTATCTTTTGACTGCCTTTATCTATTGCTTATGAAGTTCTTGAACTGCAGATAGGAGAGATTTCAACTTCCTCCTGAGCCAGCAGGTTATTGTCTGACCGGTTATAGACACAGATTGAGATAACGTAATCACCAGTAGGACTTTATAATCCACATAATTCTTGTGTTTGAATTTAAAGCAGGAAAAGAGTGTGTGTTAGAGGTGGAATCACTGTCAGAGTGTGTGTAAATATTATGAACCTGATTTGAGCGAGAAACAAGTGTGTATGTAAGGCATTGTTATGGCGGAGCTGTCAGGAATGTGACCGGATCAAGTGGACTGGTTTTCCAGTCACACCAATTAATTTCTGTGTCTGCTTTGTCATTCATGCACAAGAACGCTCACACACACGTTTTTCGCCGAAACTGAATTTAAGCATCACATTTTTTCCCCTCCGTGCCCTTCATCTGGAACTCTGGGCTGTTTTCTGTTGGAACCCTTGACTGCCTGCATGTGGAAATGGTTTACATGTGTGTGTATTTGTGTGTTTTTTAATGAAGCATCTGCAGTGTACAGTGATGTGTGAGTTTTGTTGTGCAGAAAGAACTTGACAGCTCTGTTTCTGCCCTTTTAACACATGCCCCGTGTGTGTGTGTGTGTGTGTTTGACATCGCACATGGCTGCATTCAGTTGACCACAGAGGCCTCCAGACTTCTTGCCTTCTCCTCCTTCACCTTCTGGTTTCTGTCTCCATTTCTCCTTATTTGATGTTTTTGTCTCCCTCTATGTCCCTCCCCAGCCCTCTCCCCTCCCCCCCTGTTTGTGTTTTCTCGGCCTGCTTGTCTCAGTAACAGTAAATACCCTTGCTACCTGACACAGATCCACCTTTCTACTTGACCGCGCACACAGAGAAGGGCAGCTGTGTGCATGTGTGAATGTGTGTGTGTGTGTGTGTGCGTTTTAGAGCGAAACTGTGTATTCTCCTGTGACCCTCTGCCCTCTGGTTTAAAGGACTGAGTGAACACACACACGCACAGACTCTCTCCCCCAAGCAGCCCCCTTCTCTGAGGTAAAACACAGGTTTAATCTTTGACACTGTGTCCAAACTGGCCTCTTTGCAGGTGAGGAGAACCTCCTGGGGAGTGTGTGTGTGTGTGTGTGTGTGTATGTGTGTGTCTGTGAGAAGCTGCTATTCGGCCTGACCTAAATGTGGAGGACAATAGCCTGGAGGCTGTGTGTGTGTTGTACAGTATATGTTGCTGCCTCTGTGTGTTTGCGTGTTCCCGTTTTTCTGCCTGCACATCTTCGGCCTCGATTGTTTCTTTAGCTGCTGACACAACATGTGTCAGGTTCTACCTTTTTAATCGGCCTTCTGAAAATGTAGATGGTGTCAGATACTCAGACAGTCATTCCCTGTTTAAGTCAGTCCATCAACAGCTATTGTGTCCTGCCTTAAAGGGTCAGTTCACCCGAATTACAAGAAAAGAACAACAGTTTCTCACTTCTGTGTCACAATATCCAACTGTGCAGATCGTTTTAGTTTCAATTGTTTAGGCAGCAGACATAATCCAGATTCAGGTCAACTTGAATGCATTTTCAACCCCTGTTTAAACATTTTATAATCCCTTGTTGTCATTGTACATACAGGCTTAAGTCTGTTCGATATGCTTCAGTGCTATACGCAGAATTACTTTACATAAGTACCAAATAAAGTTCGATTCATTTTCAGTTCTCCTCACACACTCACTGTGTTACGCCCACACACTGCACTCTAGTTGTCACTGTCTGTTAAGTCCTGTCTTCTTGCTGTTTGTCAGACAAATGTATTAATTCAGTTAGCATCCCTGTCTGCAAACCAGGCTGAGAGGAGGTTAACCCTTTTTCACATTGGCTGTTAACTTTTCCAAAGTTAATGATTCCCACTTTGACATTCTGCTCATCAGTATAAGTGGCTAGTGTATTTCGGGTCGGAAAAAGAACAGCACAGGGCTGGGCATTAATACTAGTCAGAAAAGTTTGTGTTACAGGGCTTTAAAGTCAAACTCAGAATCTCACATGTTATACGATCATCTGTTGGACCGCCACAGGCTGGTGCCGACTCATTCCAAGGTGGAAAATCAGTCCTGCAGGCCAAATCTTTGCTATAATAGACACCTAGAAATGGTATTTTGTGCCCCTGGCTTCTATAAAATCCCAGAATTCCTGTTTCTATTGCAGCGTGCTCTGTTGATGGTGATGTTTCAAATGGAGATATTGACCTTTTAGGAATATTTACCATGTAATGCAATTATACCACTAATGGATTTGGCCCACTGATCTTTTTATGCACTGTGTCAGCGGGCCAGTAAAACATTGCTGGCTTTATTACAACACAGACACACACACTGTGCAGACCAGTTGGGCCCTGTGCTCATTTGCGTGTGTATGTTCAACATCTATAATCCTCCCTCCCTTGTGCAATCACACACAGGCTCAAACGCACATGCATGCATGCACACATAGCCCCACACACACACGCACACACACGCGAGCACACCAGACCCCTTGCGAGTGTGTGTCTGCCAAGTTGGACGGCAGGCTGCCAGCAAAAAAGGGGGCTGTGATTGGGGTGAGGGCTCATCTGCTGGGGTTAGCCAGCTAAAGCCACACACGCACACATGCACGCGCGCACACACACAAACACTGACCCAGTGCCCACTAAGATTAACAGGGTTAATTAGCTCAACATTGCCCCCAACCCTGCTAGAGCAGAAGGGCGACGGTCTCAGGCCGGGGTTTCAGGAGTGCTAGCTGTTGGTGTGTGGAATGCTAATCTTTTTAGCCACTGGGGTCAAACTGGTACTGCGATGGAGCCTGCTAGTGCTAATGAGCTACATATAGAATACACTTTCAGGTTCCGAAAATGCAGTGTAATATAAGGATAGTTAGAGCCAGTATCATGGCTGACTGTAACAGATAGAATGTAATTAAAACGACAGTCTTCAGTGTCAGTGAAAGAGGGTAAATGAATATCTTATTTATTCTTATTTAATAATCTTTATATGGGCTTGGTCACAACGCACAGTGATTTCTTTAATGTTTATTACCTCAAAGGTCAGGAAAGTTTCTATAGTTCAATATGATGTTGTCTGTTAATTTTCTTGTATATTTTTGTCAAATAAATTAACGTGACAAAAAAAATATTGTCATCTGATTTCCAATGAAGCTTACTGTTTACTGTAGGGCACTGCACTGATTTCATACACATTAAGGTCAGGGTACAGTATTACTAAGCTTGTGGAAACAGCTGTATAATGCTTTCTGTCTGTGGCTCTGGAGAAGATAACCCCCAGTGATGTCATCGGGGTTACCTTGAGTGAGGTTTGAGGCAGAAAGCTGGGAAAAATGTAGGAAACTATTAAGTTGCATTATGGGAATTGTAGGATCAAGTTTTTCTCACTCACTTGACCCATACTAGGGACTAAAAGTCATAACATTTTAGGCTCAGCTGTTTCAATAATTACTATCAACTTGTATTAATGATCTCTTTAAGTCAAGGAAATCCAGTACTTTTTTTTCTGAGGCATTAGGAGTACACCCAACTAAATCACATTTTCACTTCAACTTGTCAAATTAAGACCAGCGACAGGCCTGACTGCAAACACCTGTCCCACCAGCTAGTATCACACATACTGGTCAGTTCTTCTTTCGCACATTTCTTTCATATTCACACACACACACACATCTGGCTACAGGCCTGACAAAAACGGGTAGTGAAAAACGTGAATGGCTACTGAGGCGAAACGTGTCTGTCTGCGATGGGATTGATTTTAGTAAGATTTGTGTGTGAATGAGTGTGTCTGTGCATACATGTGAGTCATAGTGGTTTGTGTTGTGCGCTCTGGTCTCGTCTAGTCTAAATATACCAGTGGACCATGAGAAAGTTTTTCTGTTTCTTTTTTCTGCGGCCACCGGCCTTCTGACACATATTACCGCTTTGCCTTTCACTTCTGATATTACACCATTTGTGAGCAGAAAAAGATTTAAATAGGAGCCATTTTAAGGCCAGAAACTGCATTTAGAGAGCTGTGATGGCCGTCAGGGGTTTTGGTGAGATATGTGAGATTATGCTGCTGCCTTGTTGAGACCTTGAGGCATTTTTAATGGAGAGAAGAGGAAGAAAGGAGGTGGTGGGAGGTTTTACATAAACCCTTATCAGCTGGGTAGAGAGGGACAGTTTAGGAAAGGACGACGGGGAAGAAGAGAGCGATATGCAGACACACACAGAGACAAAGAGGAAGGGCAGATGGTGAAGAGAGACGGTGCAATGTGTGAAAAGCAACAGTTAGCCCATGTCTTCTCTGTGTGCCAGTCTGGCCTAAATATGGCATGCCTTTGACACTTTCTCCCCTCACACACACACGCACGCACACACACACACACTGCAAAAAAAAAATTACTCAACTACAAATCAGTAACACAAGCTGTGGACTGAGATTGTCCCTGGTTGTTGCTTTTTGTTGTTGTTGTTGTTTTTCTTAAAGATATTTTAACATAAGAGCTGTTAGCACAAGACTGTAATCATATTCTGACGTCTCATCAGCCTTTTATTTCTGTACTGCCTTACAACAGTAACTGTAGGTCCCTTCCGTGACACTACTGACTGCATGAGTAAAGTCTGACCAGTGACAGTGTTATTATCGGCCAGCTACAGTAATGACCAAAGAAAGTCTTTCTTCTCAGAGTTTGTTTACATTCATTATAAATGTATATAGCATTTACTAGCTTTGTAAAACAAGTTAGCAAACTTATTGAGGTTGTGATACTCACAGGCTAATTTTTTTTTAAACAAATGACAGTAGATAAACAATTTTATACATATCCATGCCATACTTTTTTTAAATTCTTTCAATAAAGCAACAAAACAAACAAAACAAAACAAAACAAACAAACAAACAAACAAGCAAACAAACAAAAACACAAAGGCAGGACTCAGTGTGGTTAGTTTTTCTCCCTGCACCACTTGAGATAAGTGTCCAGGATATGTTCCTTCAACCCGTATGACCCTGACAGACAGCACCAAACTTAATCTCACACACACACACACACACACACACACATGCACGTCTTCGTCCCCTCTGGCTCTTCCTCCTCCTATAGGTAGTCGTATAGGGAGGTAAGAAGGGGCGGTTGGGACACAGTTTTTGGCAGCAGTTAGTAGGCAATATACAGTATATATGCACACACAGACACACAGACACACACACATACACACACATGTATGCAGAGCTATGTTTCAACTTGATTTACAGGGCTCAGCTGCAGGGAATAGGAGAAAGAGAGGGGGAGGGGGGGGGCATAGACAGACGCAGACAGACAGAGAGAGGGACATGGGGGAGTATGGCTTACAGGTAGCAGGTCTGGGAAAAGAAGATGTATAGCGATTGTATAACAGTTTTAAACAGAAGTGGTGCAAGATTTTATGGGGTCTTGGAGTGGCTGCCCTGTTGGGAAAAGTGTAGTTTGTGGTTAGGAAATATTCATTTGTGTACCTGACACTCCATATATATGTCATATACAAAATAGATGTGGGTTGCTTAAAAGGTGGACAAAGCTTAAGGTTCAACTAAAGGATCAGCTTACCCAAATAACAAATTACTTTCTCTCTTTCTTTCTTTTAATTGTGTCCATTCCTGTGATGCATTGCAGACACTGGTGCCTTTCATCACTTAATCAATAAGTTGACCTAACCAACTTTATTGCCACAGGAGCACATTGATATTGGACATTGTTTTATGATGACCAGAGCCAATCTTCTATGTTATCTGCCCATGGCGACTATAGCAGTAATAAAAGACAACATTAACTGTCAGATTGTGATGGAATGCAAACTGTCTGTGGCCTTAAAGTAAGATACACCCATCCACTGCCACACATTACTTTCTGCTGAAACAACAATGACAATTACACCAAAAAATGTTGGCTACCTTTCATAAAGCAGCCTCACATACCCCTTTTTAATTAATATCCTGCACTTCCACCTTTGTTTAGCACTTTGTCATCGCATATGTTTGCTTTATCCATATGTAGCTGTGTAGTGTGAACAAGCAAGCTGATGCGTGACTTTGGCCAGCAACAAGACTGAAAGTGTTGCTGAAAATAACACCTGGTGTGTAAATGATTCACACACTTACAATGTGAGTAAGCACTTTTAGTGGACGTAACTTGCTGTGAGTTGCCCCAAAGGATTACGTTGCAGCCATGGCTGCTTTGTCTGCCAGTTGAGGCGATCAAGTGGACAAGGAGATTTTTACCCTCCAAAGTATGTAAACGTAGGACTCAGGTTGAAAACGTACTCGTCCTTCTTATTGCACAACTAATAAAATTAATTTGAGCGCAGAAAAATCGTTATGAAGTTACAGACAGTTAAAAGCAAGAAAAGAAGTGACACAGGTCATTTCATGTGACAACTTATGGTAATAAAATATTTTTTATCACGTGGCCGCTCCCAGGTTCTGCACGATTTAAACCAATGAACTCTGGCTGGGTGAACTTCTCATCAGGAAGCACTTTTTAAATTTTGCCTACCAGCTGTTATGAAAATGATGGCCTGGGTTGTTAAGACCTAATGAGGAGGAGAAGGGTATCTTACCTTAAACGTGAGGATTGTGTGTGTGTGTGTGTGTCCAGGCCCTGAAGGTGTCTGAATTCGTACTCTTATTCTTTTCGTCTTTTAATCATGAGGACACAAAAACCCTGAACATGGTGTTGATGCAAAATAAGGTTCAGTCAGGTACGTGTGTGTCTGTGTGTGTGTGCAGGTATTCGTTCTACGTTGTGATGTTTATGTTTTGTCTTTCTCTTGCCCTTTTCTGTTCTGAAGGAGACAGAGACAAAATTGTGAAAGAAAAAAAAAAGAAAAAAAAAACAAGGGGAGGAGGTAAGTGAAGAGGAGGGAAGGAGCTGGTAATAAACAGGTATGCCAAGTATACCATCTCCTTCTAGGAAAAAGTTGCGTCAGTGCTTATCCGGCTCTAAATCGTGTCTGAACCTGACCTGACGTGATTCCCAACCCTCTCCACTCGCAGGGATTGGACCCTGTTTATCCTGGAACCGGGGCTATTTTCTCCCCGTCAGGAGCCTCTATAGTCTCACTGCCTTTATTCAAATCTCAGAGTTTAAAATGAAGAGAAGAGATCAGGAGAGGGTTGAAAGTTTCAGTTTTATCTGACATTAACAACTGTGGCTCACAATCCAAATGATAGTGTTTCAGCAAGAAACAAACACCCAGTACTGGTACAGAGAATTTGGAAAGAATGTCCAGAAAACCTGTGAAAGAGACGAACGTTTCGTCCAAAACAAGGTTCAGAATGACTCATTTTGTCCAGTGCAGGTGTATACGGACATCAGCAGCATTTGGAAGGGATTTAATCCTAAAGGGGGAGTTTAATATTGCACATGCTGATTGCTGAGTGACTTTAATCCCATCCAAGGAAGACACATTTGATTTTTCACTCTGTAATAGTGGAAGCCCATGCTTAGCATATACGTATACTGTTTTGCACTTTGTTGCGCTTGTTCATCCTTCCATACAGTAATTTAAGACACCTTCCATTTGACTTAGTTGTTCTATTATTGAGCTTTATCAGCTGAGTGAACAATTTTAGAGTACGATCAGAGTTTTATGATGACAAGAAATATAAATGATAAATGCTGTATTGAAAGACAAATGGTACAAATTACCAACATAGAGATAGGGAGTGTGAATGGAAAAAAGCACCAACTCCATATAAATCAGAAGGAATAGGAGCTACCATCAGTGGACCGAATTTGAGCTTTATGATAACAGTGCATGGTAATAATAGTGTCCAGGAGTGGGAGAGTATTATTCAGTAGTGTGTCATATCAGTGTACTTCTGGAGGTGCTTCTGTGTTCATCCAGAAAGTAGAAAAACCAACATGACAGATGCCAGGTTGTCAGCACCAACACACTAAAAAGAAAACCATTACCAGGACAAGATCCCAGCCAGAGTCGACTCGGGTCGCCGTTCCAAGAAATCAGGGTGCTCGTGCCCTGCTAACGCTAATCTCATCTCACCTGGGCTGTAAATCCCCCCAAAACATTTGAGGATTAAGATTAGGTGTTAGAAATAAGTCAATGAATTTTAAAAAGTCACTGGATATCAACAGCGCCTGCCACACGTGATACCACAGCCCACAAATGAATGTCCCACTTTAAAAAAGCGTTGTCTTAAAGAGACTTCCCTCTGCATACTCCTCACTTTGACAGAGAACAACATGTGGACACTCCTCTACCTTTATCTCAGGGGGGGAAGGATGGTTTCTCAATTATCCTTGTTTGGCTATCCCCTTCCGACCTGTGGCTGTATTTACGCGAACGCCCATTTTATCCATGGCTTTTAATGGCATATAAAAAAATCACTTCCCCATCAAAATGCCCTCTCCTAATAGCTTTTCAGAGTTGTTTGGGAGCTGTTTGGGTTTGGTCATTAGTGGACCATGAGTGTGTGTGTGTGTGTGCTTATGTGTGTGTGGTGTTTTGGACCCGGCTGAGAGGCGCTACTAGGTTGTCCTAGGTGGGGTAAGGGTTTGGGGGGGGGCATCCAGGCTGTGTCTATGAGGGTGGGGTTTGTTAGGGTTTGGGAGTGTGTGTGGTGTAGCACTTAAGCCATACTGGGCCTGATGGGAATGCCAGGCCCCCACACCACTTTCCAAATCACTAATGGAGCATCTTTGGATTCACACATAAAGGCACACACACACACACATGCACACACACACACACACACACACACACACACACACACACACACCTTGTCACATATATATAAATGCTCAGACATCTGAGTTTATATTAATTTCTGTAAATACAGAGGAGGTGTAGTTCATAAATACTCCCAAAGAAAAGAATAAAGAAGTGAACGCATTGTGTCTCTACCCACCACCTTCTCTTTTTCCCCCTCTGTTGCTTTTCACACTTCTCAATTATTTACTGGCCTTTTTGTCGTCTGCTGGTGGCCAGGCCCCAGGCATATGTCACTGTGTGTTTGTGTGCGTGTATGCAGAAATGAATATCGCTTCACACACAAACAGAGGTGGATTTCACATCCATCACAGGTCTTTTATCGTTCAGAGATGTCATCTATACCATATGCTCATGCAGGTGTTGACCAGTCACAGGCCCACAGGTAACACACTGAGGAGGCAGTGTGCTGACACTTTCCATGTTACTCTTTTCTACTACTTCTTCTACAATTTGTTGGGTTATTTTACTGCATAGCACTGAAAAAAAAATATGTAGAAAAAGGTTATGGCATTTGACTTCAGAGCACAAGCTTTCCTTTTCTCATTACTTATTACTGTATTTATCTGAAAAAAAGAGAAAGAAATATCATTTTATAAAGGTGGAAAAAACAAGCTGCACAAATTAAAACTCTTGAAGTGAGTTTTTGCTACCTGAGGATGATTCGAACTCCAGAAACACTAACCTCTTGCTGTCTTTGTATTTCACTGGTGGCTTCACACAAACCAGAAATCTCTCTCCATCATCTGACTTTGGTTCCACCTCCTGCACACCTTGTTTCTCTTGGAAAACGAAAGATTTCCTTTGGCGATGAGTCGAGGGAAGGGGGTGAGGGGGGCTGTGGGGTGGGGGTGCACCGGCGTCACAGTCTCCCTGCACACTAGGATGAACTTAAAGAAGCAGGTAAACTGCTGCTCACTCCGTATTAACACAGCCATATATCCAGCCTGTCTCTCTGGCCTTCTTCCCTCCATTTCTCTGTTTCTACCTCTCTCTCTCTTTTCTTTCGGCCTGTAGAAAACGTCTGGGGGATCGATAGGGCTCTTGGACTGTAGTGACTGCAGCTCTAATGAATCAAGCCTATGTGTTTGTTAAGTAGACAAGGTTGTGAAGGAGCGCTGGAGGGGAGTTCGTCTTCATGCTTTATCTCTCTGCAGCACTGCAATCGCTGCTTGTTATTGTAGGTAACAGAGCAGTCACCACATCTGGGGCATGTAATATTTAGCTTCTCACATAAGTATGATTTCACCTCTTTTGCCTTTTGATTTGTGGAAACAACTAGAAATAGTGTTCAAGTGTGCCTTTTAAACTGCAAACTGCAGTATGGTATGTTAGCATATCGCACTGCTATCTTAAAGCTCTCAGTTTTTGTCATTTCCACCAGTCGAGAAGCAGTTTTTCGCCTGAATTTGAAAATAGCCAGACTATATAATTATTTATTATGCCTGCCAAAAATTGCTGCTGCGCCTGAGTCCATTCTGAAATCCTCCTGTGAACTGTGCACTAAAATCAAATGCCTGAAAAACCTCCCAAATACACACGAGACCCCCTTGAAGTTGAAGCCTTGTCTAAAAAGAAAGACAAGAAAAATCTTGAATTCTCGCGTTTTTGTTGCAGTTTAAACCGTATCTCTCCAAGGTCGGACAGTGAGACTGTGGGAGGCTGTTTGTGTTAAAAGCAGGATGCCTTGTATTTCCTCTCCTTCCTCCTCCTCCTCCCCCCCCCCTTTCTCTCCTTCACCACAAACAAGAGCTATCTAAAAAAAAAAAGGCTTTTTATCGCTGATGGCTAATAGTCATAAATTTGTATTAAATATGTCCTCTATCGATTGGCCTTGTCGGATGAATACAATTAAAGAGACGGCACTGAGTGCTTCCCACCTGGGAGGGGAAGAAGGAGGGATTAAAAGAGAGGAGGGAGGGAAGAATAGTGGGAGGAAATCAAGGAGGGAGAGTGGGAGGGAGGGAGGGAGGGATGGAGAGAAAGAATAGACAGGCGAAAGGATTTTTGGCAGCAGCTTGGCTTCTTTGGTCGAGTCGCAGCTTGTCCACACATTGTGTGTGTATGTGTGTGTGTGTGTGTGTGTGTGTATATGTGTGTGTGTGTGTGTGTATACGTGTGTGTGTGTGGGCGTGCAGTTAGGTTGTGTGTGTCTGTTTGTGTTTTAATGATTCATCTTCTCTCATCATGGTCTTCTTCATTCCTCATCCCCCTCCATGGTTCCCCCTCTCCTCTCCTTCTCCTTTCTGTTTCATCGGGAAGAAAAGAGGCAGTGAAAGAGATGAAGACAGAGACAAAGATGGAATGTGGAAAAGAAAGAGAGGGATTGAGCAGCAGAAAGGAGAAAAAGGAGACAGAGAGAGAGGACAGCCACCTGTATGCAATGTTGATGGACAGATGGAGGGATGAAACCAACTGGGCGGAGGAGGGATTAGATGAGGAGAGGAAGCAAAGAGCTGTGTGTGTGTGTGTGTGTGTGTGTGTGTGTGTGTGTATGTGTGTATGTGTGGGCCTCTGGCCAGCTGAGGTGTTTGCTTGGCTCAGAGTGATCTCCCACTGTGGTCACCGCAAGACACACACACACAGATGACTGAATTGTCCTCCTTGGCAGCTGTTGCAGGTCCCTGCAGATCAGTCAATACCAGATTGGCTTTGTGTATAAGTGTGTGTTTGTGTGTGTGTGTGTGTGGGTGCGTGTGTCTTCAGTGACCACCATCCTCTTGCTTGTAACAATAAGAAAAGCTGCTTCCTGTCAGTGTGTGCTCTTGTCTCATAAGGGATTTGAGATGTGTGTGTGTGTTTCGGTGAACCTGAATCTGAACCAAAGTTATTTTATCATGATGGTTTCTGTGGCCTGGAGTTGTTTTTAAAAGCAGAGAGTAATAAAGCCCAGTGTATGTCGAGGTTTATCTGCCCACTTCCAGTCACCACTGAGGAGAGTAACAATCCTAAAAGCTACCGATTTGAGTGATAGTGATGATGATTTGGTGCACTGTGATCAGTTTGGGGGTACGATGCTAAAGATATAATTGTTCATGCACTAGACACCTCCAGTGCCAACTGGACCGAGTCCTAAAATAATCAAGCATTCAGGCTGAACAACACTGAGTTCAGAGACTGATGAGATGATCCAGGAGGGCCAGCCTGAGTGATAGATCCATAGCTGTGAAGGCATGTCAGACACCAAAACATTCATGTTATAAACTAATCTGCCCCGAATGTGCGCTTGCATGTGTTTGATCAACACAGCTCATTACATGGCATCGCTTGGCTTCGTAGCAAAATTTGATCTGGACGGTGTTTTTGCCAGACGACCTTACGTTTCTTTGCCAGAGATCTGCTACTCATTGATCTTCTAAAATAAACTTGTTGTCAAGAGGAACACCTGGACAGTCGTTTATGAACTTCAAGCAAAGGATGCAGCATGTTATCAAGAAGGCGAACTGATGAGATGAGTCCTGCAGTGAGGGCAGCTTCAAAACCAAACTGAAATGACCACACGAAGACTGATTAAGAGTCACCAATCTGCAACAGATTAGGAGCTGAAAGAAAGTCGCTGGGTTTTGAGTCATTCAGCATTGTGTGTGTGTGTGTCCTCTTAAAAAGTTTCCTCCTAAAAACCCCATTCTCTGGCTGTCCGTCTGTTTGTCTCTCAGCTCACATAAGTGTTGTAATTTGGATGCTCTGTAATTTCACCATGGTGGTTTAGGGTTAAGTGGAGGCTGTCCCCGCCATCATTAGTACTGGTCTTCCAAATGTACATGCACACTCACTCATACACGCATTCATACACACACACACACACACACACTGTATCATTGCTACAGTGTGCTTGGATGCTTCTACAAAGCCCGGTCCATTTAATTACATTTATAAACACAGTTTAAGGGCCCTGCCTGTGTCATTAGAACAGACTTTACGAGATACATTACCCTGTGTGTGTGTGTGTGTGTGTGTGAGGGAGAGTGAGAGAGTGGGCCTGTGTTTGTGTGTGACAAAGAAAAAGAAAAGGAAACTTTGTCACAAAGCGGGCATAATGGGTGGTTGGATGGACACACACACACACACACACACACACACACACACACAAGTAGATTACTGGTGAGAGAGTTGCAGATAGCACAGTCTGTAGCCCAGCAGGGGCTCCAAACACAGAGACAGAAGGTATTGATATATGACACAACAACACACACACACACACACACGCACACATAGGACAGACGGTATTGATATTTTTGCTCATCAGTCTAGTGTGTATGGCTGTTCAGCAGGACCACACAGATATGCACACATTTTCACGCACTTCCATGCACACACACACAGCATGTAATCAGACAGGCTCAATAATCCATTGTTGTTTTTGGTAATTCAAATGCGTTCGTAGTTCTTTCTTCCTTTAAAATACCAGATTATTATTGTCAGGCCTGGAGGTTCCTATTTGCAAAAGTTGTTTGGAACTATTTTAACTTCAACTATGGGTTTTACCAGCGACTATATGTTTGCTTTTCACCTTGATGTTCAGCATCTATAAATCCCTTTTTTGTTACAAGAAAAACTTTTTCAGTTTTCAATCATTATGTTTAAGTGCATAGTTGTATTCTGCTTATGATCAAGATATCTGAATATCATGTTTATTTTTTTAAGCATTTAGGTAAGCCATTATCCTGCTTTTGATAAATCCAAACATACCTGAAATAATTAAGGGATAATCTGGCATGGAAATACGTTCTTTGAGTAATGCAGGAACATGTTGGATTTAAGTCACAAAGTTGATGATGACAGTAAACCATACAATGATGACAAATCTATATATATATATATATATATATATATATTTGTCAAGACAGGTCCAGAAACATGAGTACATCATACAGACTATAATAATGACTATAATGTATAAACTACTGTAGAAGATTGAAGATCTCATGTGTTTCAAATAGTCACAATGGCAGATCAAAAGAAATGCTGTCATAGACTTGCTGCATCATATTGCTTATCTGATCTCTCTCCAGCAACTGTGTGTCTGTTGGGTATCTTTGTAGTCTTGAAGCAATGATATGTACAATTGTAGATATTGATGCATAAGTTGGATAGTCTCCCCTTGAAAGCGTTCTTACAGTCGCACTTGGTTTAACACACGAAATGTGATGGTCAAATCAAGCTATGGTTGTGCCTGTCACAACAGGTTAACTCCATCTACTTAGTATGCAAAATGTTGCAATGTGATTGATTCAGCACATGGTAAAATTGCATTTCCATTTCTTGTTGCAGTTGCAAGTTTTTTGTTATAGATATAGTGTTCTTCCTTTGACAAACAGTTCAGAATGCAGTGTGAATGCAGGACACAAAATACTGATCCCTGCTCCTTATTCGCATAGTGTAAGGTTGTTTCTGTATCTTGCCCACTACTTTTATGATTACACAACCTTATTGGCATACTTTTTTTTGTATGAGGAAGTTGCTTTGATCTAGCCAGTGACTTGTAACCAGTAATAGAGCCTGATTTCCTTCCAAGCAGAGCACTGCCTTTTTGAGAAATTGCAGTCATGTTGTCATTTGACTGCGTCGTTCCCTTCAGTGAGCGGACGGGACACCAGCTGCCACTGTTTGCATTCCAATTGTTTGCTGTCCAGTTAGCAAGGGAGCTTGAACATAGAGTGGAGAGTAATTGGGGGAGAGGAGGATATAGTGCAAATCCCTCGTATCTGGACCACACTGGAAGTTCTTGTAGAATTTATCCCAGTACATTGGTATGACAGTTTATGATGCCAAAATCGCAGTTACAGGAATTTTGTGATAATTTAATAGGATGCCACTCAAGTATGCAACAATGTTCTCAGTTTTGTTGGTATCTCTGATTTTATAACAGTCTTGTTTTTGAACTTTACCAACATGCATTTTTGAGTTTAACCAAAAGTGCTTTGAAATGGTTTCATATATATGCCCGAGGGTCACTGAATCGTCCCAACTCAAACAAGAACACACAGTTCTGAAATTAAAGCATGAAAAGAGCCATAATTAGGGTAGCAAGATTTTCACATGACAACAATGATTTGGTTTTAGTGCTTTGGGCATTATAACTGAGTGTTGGGATAGAAGCAGAAAGCCACAACTGTTGCACTTAAGTGGGTGATGATGGAGGGAGGACAGTGGGGGAGATGGCAGGATTATGACAGTGGCGTCAGTAATGTCCATGTCCTGCAGAAACCATTTGAAAGTCATTTTCACTGGTATGGTTTGCTCCCAGAGTCATAACAGAGTTTTTATATGAGTAGGGCAGTTACAGTACAGATGCATGGTGGGAGACATGAGATATGAGTATTTAAATGTTGATAGGGAAGGTGAGGGTGAAACAGACAAGAACAGAACACATTATCACACAATGAATATATTCATATTGTTTTACCCTTTGTCCCCTCATACTCCTGGCAATCGGCCTTATTTTATAGAATTATTACAAGCATTTTTGTGCAATTTCATTTTAACTGGGCCAGTAAAGAAAAAAAACAAAACAAAACAATACATTTGGCCTTTATTCACCGTGCTTTGTATTCCACAGTGAAATTAATACTGATATTTCAAACAAGGCTATGATACTGCAGTCCAGTTTCTGTTACCTTAAACTAATTATGATTCCTCTAGTGCTGCTGCTAGCTCCTATTTTAGCCATAAAAATGCTTGAAATTCCCTTTATTTCTCTCTCTACAGAGAGGTCAGAGGTCAGGTTAATGCACAGAAAATGTGCACCAAAGTTGGTCAACACTATGTATTGTTTGCTCAAGCATCCACTGTTAGTTTCAGGAAAGTTTCTTAAACCTGTAATGGTGCTTGTTGAATACATTTATCTGATATATGCGGCAATAAATATGCAACAACATTCCTTCAAAGAGTATAGCACATGTGCACTGTAAAAGAAGACTATATTCTAGTGAAATGTCCATGTACCCCTTTAAGGTAAAGCAGGAGGTGATCAGGGTGAGCGTTGATGCCCAGATGTAAATATAAGCAGCAGATCCTGAAAGCCTGAGGCAAGGATACAAATCCCAAATTGTATTAAGGGACATTGTCCCTCACTCCCAGTATGCGTACCTAATCCTGTTTCAGCGATGTTCCATTACCTCAATTACTATCATCTCACCCAGAGGTGGACCCAGCCAAGGACACTACCGGAGAGCCAACGATGGGTGGAAAAAGTGGGGGAGACAATGGTGGAGGTAGGGAGGGAGGAGTGTAAAGGAGAGAGTCCTTTATAGTACAAAGAAAGTAGGATGGAAGAGAACAGGAAATAGAAGAACACACACAGAGAGAGGATGAAAAATAGAGAGAGGGCAGTTGTGGAGAGAAATGATCACAGGGGATAAACAATAAAAGGAGAGAAAATTGAGAATGTAGAGATGGATAAAATTCATTTAAGGCCAGTAAGATATTGGTATGTCTGTTCTAGCTGGTAGTCATCCATTTTTGGTTTCCCAGCTGGTCAGAAAGGGATGTAATGGTGGCAGTCCAGCTAATTTGCTGGACAGAATGACTGGCTGACGAACAGACATTTATGCCGGCTGACATTCTGAGGTGGATTCATTAAAAAGAATTTCTGTGACGTCAATGTGTTGATGGCCTTATATTCTCCTGTCTTAAATGTACATTCTGCAGTGTTCCATATGGCACCACAAGCGGGCCTGATATAGTCCAGTCAGACAGGGGCATCAGATCCAGATGCAGGTCTGTATGTAGATGTGCTATTTTTTCCTGTCCTGCCCGACTGTGCTGTGATTGGTTAGTACTGCTGTAATATGCGAAGCTACGTGGACATGTTCCAAGCATGCACAGTGGAAATTAAATTGCCAAACTTTTGAGTTTGCTTTTGCTTGTGCAGCCTACACAAATGCCCTGCATTTCATGCATTTCACTGTGAAATGAACTTTGTAACCCCTATTGTACTAGTTCCTTGTATTGTACAACATTGGTTAAGTTAGCGTCTTAATTAAAAACATACTTTGCAGAATGTTTCGCTTGCTGTTGATTATGAGATTCTGGAGAAAAATAGTTGAATTGTTGATTCTCATTCTCAGGCAGTCAAATCACCACCAATTCAAATGCCCCAAACACAGCAAAAATAATGAGAAAATAGGAAAATACAGGCAGAGAGCAGACACTGCCACAGCTCAAATGAATCATAAGTGATAACATGGAAGAATTATTTTGTATGAATCTGTACATTATACATGTACAGATACACTGTACTTTTAAAATCCTGGTTAGTATTACATCTGTAATTCTAATGGGATTTTCATTAGGACTGCAAAGAAAGAGAAGAAGCATTACAACACAGATGAAAAGCAGAAGAGGATTTTCTGGTTGCAGTATCTAAGCACATTGGTTAAAGTTGGATCCTACTTCCAGCTTACATCAGAAGCACAGCTGCAGCCTTTACACCCTGTGTGCTGTTGCTGGCTGGGCCCAAACTAGTCTGACACCCAGAAACTTTCCAAATACAGCAAAATAAGAAAATATGGGTAGAGGGAAGGGGTTCTCTGCAGATACAGACAGCACTATCAAACAAAAAGTGATGACTGAGAGGGATTACTTAGTCTGTACATTTACAGACAAAGTAATCCAATACATAAGAGGAAATTTGTTCAGGGCAGGAAAAGATAAATAACAGTAAAAAAAAAGGTTGACAGTCTGGGCGTTAGGCATGATGACAATCAGCACCTGCAAATACAGTCTGTCTCGTCAGTTTGGTGCACTGGCATTATTAAGCTCTCCTTCCCTTTGAGAGGGATGGATAGAGGAGGCTGCTGCACAACACACACACACTCACACGTGCACACACACACACACACACACACACACAAAGGAGTCGTGAAACATGAGCCAAGCTGCCTGACTGCCTCCCTTTCCCATCCAGTGCCATATAAGTGTCCAAGCAATGCCCTTGGCTTAATAGGGCTTAATGCCTGTGCTTGTCACAGTAGCATGGCTGGTATTGAGTGTTAGGACGTTTCTGAAACGTGCGTGTGTGTTCTCTGGAGTCTCACTAGTGGTTAGTATGGCTTTGACATTTACCCCAGGTAAAGAACCGGATGCTATTATTTACCCCGTCTTCTCCCCCTCCTTCCTCTTCCCTCCCTCTTTCTCCCTCAACATTCCTACTGTATTCACACTTAAAAGTTCTAGCAGGTATTTATCACCTCTTTCTAAACTTAAACCAGAGTCATTACTTCTCCCATCACATCTCTTTCTTTCCCTCTCTCTGACGCGATCTATCTTCATCACCCATTCTCCATTCTGCTTTCTCTCTTCATTTTTCTACCTCCCAGTGGTGGAGAGTTTGCCTAATGAAGTGGCTGATGGGAGTATATTACAGAGACACAGAGTGGAGCGGTCGGCTACTCTAAAATCCATTAACCTTACAGTTTCAATCAGACAAGTCTGAGCTACGAGTTAAAGAGGAGCGTGTTAGCTTAAGAGTTACACTGTTTGTGCCTTGCTTAATATTTTGCTCTCATATTTGGGAACACAAATCCTTTTTCGGTATTATTGTCAAACTTTTATGGTTACACAAGCTCATAAGCCTTATTTTCATCAGCTGACAGTATTTTCCTGGGCGAAGCAGATGTAGTTGAGTCAGTAGCATTGCACAAAAAAAAAAAAATGCCCAGTGGAACCACGGTGGGCCTCTTCATCGTATCATGACATCAATTTTAATGCATGTGTAAATTAGTGAATCACTTCAAGTACTTACACATTTTTAAGACTTCATTGCACATCTACCAGGTGGGACCAGTTCAACCAAAGAGGGACTTTCAGAATATATTGTAAAAGACCTGAAAAGTCTCAAATTATGCAGTAAGAAAGCCAAGATTAGAGGTGTAAAAATGTGATTTTGTGTAGCATGAATATGTTATTTATCTGCTTTCCTATCCTGTTGATAATCTTGTGACTCCTTTGGGAATCATGTGCAAGTTTCAGAGGAAGGAAGTCTCCCTAGGGGCTAAAATATCATTTTAGAAAAAGTATTTATAAGTCTGTCAAACTATTTATTCAGCAATCAACAGAAACAACAATAGCAATATACTGCATATATTCTGGGCTTCTTCTGTGGTTATTTAATGAACTATTTCCCCCATACAATGCCCCTGAGAGAAATCTTTTTAGGTGTTTTCAATACCAACTTCCTTTTGAACAGTTATATAGTGAACCTGGGAGTGGTTACCATCATTTTGTCTTTGAACAGTCTCAAAACATCTTGGAAATATAGCGCAAAAATGACAATTTCCAAAAGAGAAATTATGTTGTGTTATTAAAGCTCTCCATGCATAGCTGCTCCACAAATGCTTGGTTGGCTAGTTTAGTTTGTATGGGCAAGAATGAAGATATCAAAAATATCAGTTCAGTGAATGAGACTTTTTTCATGTTCAGAACTACTGTAAAAAAAAAACAAAAAAACATGGCTGTTTCAATTAAAACAAAAGAAAGGCAAATTCAACTAAAAGGGGAAGGATTGTCCTCAAGCTGCATAACTGATGATTCCCAGATGAGACATAACATGTACTGAAAGGATAACCCATTTCCTGACTCAAGCAGACTGGAAAAGGTGCAGTGTTATTGTCAGTATTCAGGATTAGAGTGGTTCAACCAGAGGAAAAGGCTTGAATAAATGAATGGATGAGGCCTCCCTGGTCCTGATAATGCAAATGATATTCACAGGTTAGTTCCTATGCAGGTGGCCACAATTAGTGGCAATTTGTGCCGATTTTAATGATCCATAATTTAGCTGCCTTTCCAAACTGTTGGTCACGGGATAAGTGTGTGTGTACAGAAAAGGAGACAGGGAGAAAAGGAAGGGGTGGTCAAAATGAAGGAGTAAAATGAAAGAAGGGGAATAATGTTCATCTACATGCTGAACAGACTCCCGTTTATACACAGGAACATCTCTAGTTAACGACAACACACGATTCTTTCACACTTCAGTACCATCAGTTTAAATCAGTGTGTTTATGTATGCAGTGCAGTCCCATAGTGTGAGGAAAATTGCATCTTTTTTAAATACATACACATGTGCACACACACAAACACACACACAAGGACATCCACAAATATTCCTTTTGCAGACTCTGTATGCAGTTTTTTTTTCACTACAACCTGTTTGACTCTCTCTTTCTGGCTATTAGAAGTAAATTGCAATGTGTGGCTGTATAAAAGCTTCCACGTGAACTATGGCATCCTTTTAGTGTTACTGCTGATTTGTCACATTGATTCTGGTAATAATCAGCAGGTGATGCATCCCAATTTATGTCTATTTTTAAAACCCACTTTATCTGTTTACATGTTAATGGAATGTTTTGTAACTTATTGTCCTGACACGTTACAGCAAAATAGCTTTTCACCAAAAAAAATCACCTGAGATAATTTGTATCAATATTAGAATAAAACCTTTTTGTTTATTCTGATAACTGTAACTGTTGTGGTTGTTCTCCTATAAATAACTACATTTCTATCAACACCTAAAAGGCTACTTTGGTTTTTCGCATACCAGCTTTAACCAGATTTTGCTACAAACTTGTTTTGTTTAGATATTTTGAGACAGTTTTTGGCAGTTGTTAATAGATTAATAAATTATTTTCTGACATATAGGGCTGTCTGTCAGTATTTCAGCTCAGATATTCAGATATACCTGCTATAAGCTTGTATAGCCATATATTGAAAGTGTATAATTTGCACAGGAAACTGACAGAACAAGCAGTGCCTTTAAAATTAAAATTCCAACAAGGCATTCTTTCATAAGAGCATTTTGCCTTGAAATGTTTTGACTCAACTTTAACTTCAGTACATTTGTAGCTCTTTGCCCATTTATGGTCACAAAAATGTTATGAGACCTTAACTTTCAAACTTAGTTCAGCTAAATGCACAAAATGTGACATATATGTCTGAACTCCTTGTTTGATTGTATATATCTATTTGTGTATTTGGGTGAGAATGTGTATTTCTGCTTGTTCACTTTGTCAAATGCAACCACTACAACTTGCTTAGTAGTGGAGAGCTCTGAACAGCAGCAATGGGGGTTCGTCTGTCATCTAATCTTGTAAACGAGCTGATGGCTGTCCGTTTGTTTCCCTAATGAGATTACACATGCACTGCGGGTCCCACCACAGGTCATCATTGCCGAGGCCATTCAAAGGCAATTATTGTTTTAAATGTACCTCTTGTCACCATCTCAAAGTGACTCTGCATGCTTCACTGAGGAAAGAAGCTTTGAGGCAAACTGAAGGAGTTGTTTTTCCTCTTCAGTTGGAGTCTAAATGTTTTTACACTCCTACTGTGTTACTTTCCTCAGGCGGCTGGGGTGTTCTGTTCTGTCTGCAGGAATGGGGACTGTCTATGTGCATTTGTCTGTAGTTTAATCAGCATATGAAGTAGTGTGAACAATACATAGGAGAATATAACTAAAATACATACACAGTACATGATTAAACTTGCACACGTCTGATTTTTATTTTACTGACGGTTAGGATTATATGTCGAAACAATAACTCATCAGTTTGAACCTTTTTTCCTGGTTTGTAAGATTTTTTTTAATGTGTTTATGCTGTTGCTACAGAAATAAGGAAACAGTAATTGAAGGGTCTAAAGGATTGCTCTCTTTTTTTTTTTTGCCTCTCCTGCGTGTGTGTGTATGTCAGCGGGCCTCTGTTATGGTAGATCAGTGGGAAGTGGTAGTCCGTGGGGATAGCCCTGTTTCTTTGTTCTGCTGCTGACAATGGAGGACTCACAGTCAGTCTAAAGGGAGAAATTATGTCCCAGAGCAGTCTGGGAGAAGAACAAATGCATACACACACACAAACTACTTCTCACATGCTACTCATGTGGGGCATGACCTCAATAAGAGCTACTGTTGTGTTTGCAAAGCCCTCAGCACCATGTGCCGACCACTTTTAAAGACTGTAACAGTTAGGCCTAAGGTTCAAATAAAAGATGGGTTCAGCCAAGTTGAAAAACAGTTGTCTTTCATGGATTTCATTCTGTACACAGTACTCCTACAGCTGTACAGCTGTGTGAAGGTTTCCAAATGAACAGCATTACAGATTGGATTCCTTGATTCTTTAATGTAATTGAAACACTTAAAATAATTCAGTCTTCACAGCTTAGCAGATCTAATGTTGTCTGTCTCCTACAGTCATGGCTAACTTAAAAGTTGGATATTTTTAAAGTTATTTTTTGGTCTAAATTGCTTCTAATCTGATCCTTTCTTCTATGTCTCAACAGGTAAGGAGGAGCCAACAACCTATACCTGCACTACATGTAAGCAGTCATATGGCAGCGCCTGGTTCCTGCTGCAGCACGCTCAGAACACTCACGGCTTCCGTATCTACTTGGAAAGTGAACACGGCAGCCCTCTCACTCCACGCATGGGTGGGCCTTCCTCCCTGGGTGGGGGTGCAGACTGTCCTTCTCAGCCCCCTCTTCACGGCCTTCACCTGCCTCCTGATGCAAGCCCCTTCAACCTCCTCCGCATCCCTGGCTCAGGCTCAGGTGGAAGGGACAGTGTCGGAGCAGTGGGAATTGGTGCTGGTGGTGCTGTAGGTGGGGGCCATCATCAACGTTTCCCTCCCACACCACCCCTCTTCAGCCCCCCTCCAAGGAACCACCTGGATCCCCACCACCTGAGCCCAGAAGAGCTGGCGCTGGCAGCCCACCACCCGAGTGCCTTTGACAGGGTGCTGCGCCTCAATCCTCCTCTGCCCCTGGACCCCCCTCCAACAATGGACTTCTCACGGCGGCTACGGGAGCTGGCGGGCAACACCTCAGGGTCCACTCCCCCATTATCCCCCAGCCGACCAAGCCCCATGCAGCGCTTACTCCAGCCATTCCAGACAGGAGGAGGAAGTGGAAGTGCAGGAGGTGCAGGGGGCAGTAAACCTCCATATCTTGCCACCCCACCCCCTCTTCCAGGCTCCATGCAGTCACCTGTGGGTTCTCAGACCACTCCTACTACCCCTCTCCCATCAGCAGGGGCAACTCCATCCTCCACAACCCCCTCAAAATCAAAGTGTTGTGAGTTTTGTGGCAAGGCTTTCAAGTTTCAGAGTAATCTAATAGTGCACCGGCGTAGCCACACAGGAGAGAAGCCGTATAAATGTCACCTGTGTGACCATGCTTGTACACAGGCTAGCAAACTGAAACGCCACATGAAGACACACATGCACAAATCCTCTTCGCCAAACACAGGCAAGTCAGAGGATGGGCTCTCAATAGCCTCTTCTCCAGAGCCCGGCACCAGTGAGCACATGGGCAGTGCAAGCAACGCCCTTAAGTCAGTTGTGGCGAAGCTGAAAAGTGAAAATAACCGAATGTTACGTGAGAATGGGGAGGAGGAAGAAGAGGAGGATGAGGAAGAAGAAGAGGAAGAGGAGGAAGAAGAAGAGGAGGAGGAGGAGGAAGAGGGAGAGGAGGAAGAAGAGCATAATGGGGAGAGGACAGCCAGGAGAAACAACAACAGCTATCACTTTGGTTTGAACCTTGAAGCAGCACGTCAGCATGAAAACAATGGTGGTATAGGAAGCCGACTGGGAACAGTTGCTGATGAGGGGTCCATCCCTCGCTCCCTGCCTGAGGTGATGCAGGGGATGGGCCTGGCGGCTAGCATGCAGCACTTCAGTGAAGCCCTCAACGCACACAAACGGAATGCCATTGCCCAGGAGAATCACCTGCACCACCACCTCAGTCGAGACCATCATCACAATCGTGAGATGTGTGATGGGGACTCAGTGTTGGAAACAGATCGTGGGGAGGAGGGATCCGTCTCAACAGTCAATGGGAGGGGAGCATCCCCTAATGAATCTGCCTCTGTTGGCCTCTCTAAGAAACTGCTTCTGGGTAGCCCCAGCCCACTCAGTCCTTTCTCCAAACGTATCAAGCTGGAAAAGGAGTTTGACCTTCCCACTCCCACAATCCCTAACACGGAGAACGTCTACTCCCAATGGCTGGCTGGCTATGCCGCCTCCCGACAACTCAAGGACCCTTTTCTGAACTTTGGGGATTCCAGACAATCGCCCTTTGCCTCTTCGTCTGAGCATTCTTCAGAGAACGGCAGTCTGCGTTTCTCAACCCCTCCGGGAGAACTAGATGGTGGTATGTCAGGCCGCAGTGGCACAGGCAGTGGGGGCAGCACACCACACCTTGGTGGTCCTGGGCGGCCCAGCTCCAAGGATGGCCGCAGGAGTGATACTTGTGAGTTTTGTGGCAAAGTGTTCAAGAACTGCAGTAACCTGACAGTGCACCGGCGCAGTCACACAGGAGAGAGACCATACAAGTGTGAGCTGTGCAATTATGCTTGCGCTCAGAGCTCCAAACTTACTCGCCACATGAAGACCCACGGTCAGGTTGGCAAAGACGTGTACAAGTGTGAAATTTGTCAGATGCCCTTCAGTGTCTACAGCACCTTGGAGAAACACATGAAAAAATGGCACAGTGACCGTCCTTTGAGTACCGAAATAAAGTCAGAGTAGAAGGCCGAACTATGGGACCTTTTCCCCGCAGCTATGTCCACCATTAGTCCCCTGTTTATTCCCAAACCCTTGTAGATTTGCCCCAACCCTAACACTCAACTTTCGCCAGTCGGAAGCTTAAGACCATGTGCTCTGCACCAGCACACCCCGTTTCCATTACCCATTGAATGCATGATCTGTATCGGGGCAATACTCTTGCATTAACGCAAAACTTCGAGCCTTTCTCTTGTGCAATAATTTACATGTTGTGTACTATTTTCTTTTTGAGTTTTCCTTTTCCATTTTTAAGAACTAGTCAGCATGCATAGTATGTTTTTGCTAATCAAAAAAAGAAAAGAACTTGTCCCTGGTTGGTTAGTTGTTGAGTAAATGTGTTGCTGTTTTTCTCTTGTTCTGTTTTTTTCTTTTTATTCTTCAAAAAGAGAAAAGACAAGAAAGATACACCATGCTGCATACATTCTGTAACACATATCATGTACAGTTTTGTTTTGTAACATGAAAAATGAACAGTCTTTGATTTGACCCTCTTCTTACAACCCTGGAAATGCACTTATCCTGATCTTTCTAAAAGATGCCATGTTCACACAGGGTCAAAAAAAAAAATCATGCATCAGCTTGATGACTAAACTGAAAGTAATTACAGCCTTCAAATTTCTTTCAAAAAGACAAGGGTGTGCTAAGAATTGAATCGGTACTATCATTTGGTAGAATAAGAAAGAGTGCCTTTGATATCTCAAGACTGCATTGGCCATAAATCTTATCTGGTATAAGTTTGGGGTCACATTAGATAAAGCTAGAAGTTTTAAGCCACCCAGGGAAGGTCCTTGCATCAAGCACCTGACTGCTAAAATGGACTGTGACAACTCATGATGAAAAGATCAGAGAGTTCTTGTTAATCATCTTTAGCTACCTATTACATGTTCAATAGGCTATCTTTAATATGTGGATTTCATGGCAAGCATGGTACAAGCAGTATTGTGTATATCTGAATTATTTGTAGTTTTGTTTCTGGTAAAGAGGTACTTTTGAGATAAAGGTAATCTGTAATGTACAATCCTGAACTTGAGGGATACAGCGCATGGCTGAGAAGTGTCATGCATCTGCGTTAGCACAAACCTACAACGCTGCTTCGATATGTCAGTGTGTGGAACAATGCATAAAGTAATATATGAGCTCCAAGTGAGGCTAACTTTATCTGGGAGCATTGAAATAACTACAAGCTAGACAGACAGAAAGCTACATAGAACTGGAAGCTACATATGTATTATGGGGATCAGAGGCAATCTCTTTCACTTTACATTTACAATATCAAAACAGGGTCATTAGCTATGAATTACAGAAAAAAAAGAAAGAATTGCAAACAATATCTGTACTCCAGGACTCTCAGAAAGAGTAAAATGCGATAATTTGAATTAGTATGCATTGGCTAATGCAGGGCACATTCTTTTTTATTTGCTGTTGCTTTTTAATCCAAAAGGACTTTTCTAAAAAAAATCACTGAGTTTCATTCAAGCTGTTCATAGTATAGCACTTGTCACTGAGAATAAGTACTGGCATCCCACTTGCATTTTCCCACATTGATGCAATGTTGGTACATGTGTTGAGTTTAAAAGCTAGATTGTCATTTATAGGACATGAAGTGCACTGTTTCAATTTTCCCAGTTTACACACTTACGCCGAAGGGGAAAAAGCTGTTGAAATGCTGTCAGATGACGAGGGTCCAATTGTTAAAAGCTGTAAAAGATGAGACACATAATCTGTTGCCAAGAACTCCAGCCTCATGAACCTTGACCTTTGTACCCTTGCCGTTTCACCTTTGACCATTTGTCAATTTGTTTCCCCCATAAACCCCAGTGCTTAGCCGGGGCTGAAATTCACCTTGTCTGCAAGGTCTGTAAATGAAAAGGTTTGTTGTGAGTTACACGAGAACCAGTGCTCCTACATGGTCACAAAATGGATGTAGCTTTGTTCACAGCAGCAACATCCACAGTTTTTAAGGAGCTATAACATAAGTTGGTTGTGATCTACACCTGAATAATCTATAGACCTTGCTGCCTAGACGACAGACACTCAAATCTTGTTGCTCACACTGCGAGAATCGATTTTTGTATAAATCTTCCTTTAATTATAGATATGAAAATAAACGTTTCTTGCAAATAACACTCCACTATCTTTAAGGGGAAACTGTATTTAAGTTTTGTTGTCGTTTCTCTTTTCCTCAGCGTCTTGGTGGTGTTCAAGACTCCGATCACAGTATATATGAAATGAATTTAAAAAAAATATGAAAAAACAAACAAACAACAAAAAAAAAAAATTTCTGTGATGTTTTGTATTTTATTTTGCCTTGGCTCTTCACAGCTCTTCAGGTTGAAATACAATTTGCATTGGGGAAAGGATTAAGATTATATATAAATATATAATAAAGAACTTAAAATATAGGAAAATGCACACTCATGTCAATTCCTATGCTTAAACACATTTATGGTCTACTTTTTCTGTATTTCTAGAATTGTATTTGAATTCAATGTTCACTTAGAGTAGGCACTATAGTATTTATATTGAGGCTCGTATTTTTAACTGTTGCTTGTTCTCTCTAAAGGTATTTATCATACCTTTTTTTGGTAGTGGAAAAAAAGTCCCAAGCTGCCACGGTATATTTTTTTAATTTGGCAGGATAATATAGTGCGAATTATTTGTATGTTTAAAGAAATAAAAGGAAAAACCCCATAAAAAAGCAGCTAAAGTACGTGGCATTGGGAGGCGTCACAGGCCATCAGATGGCCGCCGCTCTGTTTCCTGTCCACAGAGGTGGTTGTACATATCTTCTTTGGTTTTTGGTTCGGATCCCCCTCGCCCCCGCCCCCCCGCTGTATGCAGTAATGCAAGCTGACGTCGGCCTGTTCTGTTGTGTGCTTCTGTCTTTCTCACCCCTCCCACCTGACTACATTCCAACATCAAGAAGAGAAGAAAAAAAAAAGAAAAAAAACTTCATATGCAGTACATGGATTACGAAAAAAGCGTCAAAATAAATACATTTAAAAAGAAATTAAATGTTTTGCAGTTTTTTTTTTCATTGCCAAATACTAAATGGTGCTTTATATTTAGATTGGGTATACTTTCATATGCAAAGCATATTTGAAAATGACCCGGGGGATGTGGAGAAGCCTGCTTGAGTTGAGACTTTTTTGTAAATGGCAATGCGGAATATTTTGTTATCAGCCTTTTCTATTCCTATTCTGAGAGCTGTTTGTTGTAACTTGAACTTGAACTTTATCTTTTACTATGGGAGTTACTATTTATTATTACCTATATGCTCTGTTCAAAACAGAGACATGGGATGGATCCTTATTTTTGGTTTCTTTTTATTTTGTTTTCTATTTTTTGTTATAATATAATTTTGACTTTTTTTTTCTTTTGTAATGGTGGCCGATGGTCATTGGACAAACCTAGCTCTTTAATTTCTGTTGTACTTGTTTGGGGTCTCCGTTCAGTTGTATTGGGAAAACCACTGTCTGTGTTTTCTGGCAGATGTCTGCATAATCCTGTTCACACACCCATTTTGTCCCTTTATCGAAAAACAATTAATAAAAAAAATGAAAGTATAATGGCACTTGTTGCTTATATCCATTGTGTGTGTCATGTTAACTCAAGTGTGTATGCGTGGGTGTGTGTGCAATTACTCTCCAACTCTTGGTATTTTTTTCATGTTTCACATGAAAATGTTAATTTCTCATAAATCACTTCAAATGGAAGAATTTTCAAAGTCAGCGTGTACAGACATGTAGTTCAGAGAGCATAGTTCTCACCAAGTGTGTGTGTGTGTGTGTGTGAATAAGGTGTCCGTGGTGACTTGCAAAGAGCACTTTTCTTAATGTGTTCTGAACCCAGTGAACTCAGCCCTCCATACCCTCCACCCTAGCCTTTGGCCCAGCACTATATGTACTTCATGACTTTGTGTATGTGTGTGCTGTTATTGTTTGGGAGGGCTGAATGGGTACATATTCAAGCGTATTAAAACTCGTGACACCTGTGTGTCTGCAGTGTCATCCTACCTGTTGGACAAGACAAGCCTAGCTGGTTTCAGCGCATGCCTGTGTGTGTGTCTATGAACAAGTGTGTATGTGCATCGTATCGTTTTCACTAAGTTTTCATGCTATCTTAGAGCACAAATGTGCACTATGCATGTCAGTTGCTGATAATAGCTGTTCACACACACACAGACAAAAACACATACAGTATATGGACATATATATGCTGCTCCTCTCACAGAATGTCCTTAAGTAAATATCATTATGTCCCCCCTGTTTGCTCAGTAGTCACAAAGCCTCATAAACCTGTCAGAATCAATCAGCACTATTTCCTCCAGCCACCACACCCTGTTCAGATCTCTCACAAACACTTATGTTCCAGCAAGTATGAATACACCTGTGACACTATAAGCCTCAGTAATGTGAAAGTAATTCAGTAAGGGCACAATCATTAGAAAAGGATGCAAGATAAAAGAAGTCATACAAAACTCAAAAAAATACAAAAATAGAGTTTTGCCACCCTTGAGCTGAAATTGAAACCTGCACCTGAACTTCAGTATTTTGTTCCTGAACATGAGCAAAATGACTTTAACAGATAGGCTATCTTGCAGAAATAGTGCGTTCAATTAAAGTGTAGCAAATGGACAATAAATGCATGACTGAGCATAGACACGTTCAAACCTTTGTTCTGCATTCACCGGGCATGCATGGTCACTCTCATGCAGGTGCACCAAACAGCACAATGTGCGACTTGAGACGAGTCATCTGCTCATACATTATGCTCACTGCTGTCATTTTTGCATGTGGCAGTGAAAGATCAGAATTCATTCATTCTGAAGGCATTTCTGTTCTCCCTTTATAGGGAATACTCGGAATAAAAGACCAAACTTTCAATGATCAGCCAAAACATTCAAACCACTGTCAGGCAAAATGAATAACATTTATCACCTCTTTACAATGCGCTGCTCTGCTTGGAAACCTTGGGACCTTGGACATTCATGGGCATTCATGAATGTTACTTGGCACATACCACTCACTCAAACACTGCTGTAGACCAAGCACACACCTTCATGATAACAGCATACTGTGGTGGACAGCAGAACAATGCAATCCATCGCACTCAAAAAAGTAAAAAAAGACTCAATGCACTGACCTGGCAAACTCTCCAGATCCCCAAAGGACTGCTGTCAACATCCTGGTGCCAGACACCAGAGGACACCCTCAGAAGTCCTATGTCCATGCTGCAGCGGGTCAGAGATGTTTTGGGGCCCAGTGGAAGACTTGCAGCGAAGACAAGTCGGACAAAAGGTCATGCATAGAACAAAGAACATGCGTAATTCAAAAGCAATAATTTTTCATATATGTGACTTATGTGACTCATTTACTCATGCAACTTGATGCCCCAAGAGCCACTGACTGTGAGGATATGTGTTGTGAGAGATGAGGTGTGTTGGACATGGGAGCAAAGTAAGATTTTATTTCCCACCTCAGGACCCACAAGTGGTAGCAGTTTACTCCCTGTTAAACAATGTGACTAGCCACCAGCAGGACTGCCTGGGCAAATAAAACAAATCAGCACCATATTTTTTCACTTCCTCTCTCTCTCTCTCTCTCTCTCTATCTATCTCTCTGCCTTTCCCTCTCTCTTTTTCTGTGATAAATTCATTGTGTTATAAACCTGTGAAGCATTCAGGCCTTTTCTGCTTTACTGGGGCTCTCCTTTGCTGGTTTATGTGAAAAGCATAATGCATTTGTCACTGTTATAAAATCTATACAACCATGACCTGCAGCCCCCCATAAACTCCCATGGATTTGTTTTTGGCCTGCAGGGTTTTACAATAAAAGATTCTCCAAAGAGAAAGCATGTTTTCACACTGCTTTTGTCACCATATGGCCTTGACGCAACACAGTTCCAGTGGAATCTAGATAAAGAAAAGGAATGTATGTGTGTGCAAATGTGTGTGTGTTTTGTCTGGCTTTCTTCCTACTGAGTGTACTTTGGTATCTGTGTACATACTGTGCTATGCCACAGAAGTATTTGTCTTTACCAGCCTCTGTCTGCCACACCAAGGAGTACTGCTTCCATACATACTGGGCTGTTTAATACACACTGGCCACTGCAGTCTAAAGGAACAGGCTACAAAGTAAATGCCTCTTATTGTAATGGACAATCACTGAACATTACTTAGCACATATAATAGCCACAAGGCCAGTCAAGTATGTGAAAATTTTCAATCAAAGCCAGTAAAGGAATAATGCATGGACACTGACAGGCCTTTGGCCACAATGCTCTTAATGCCCCTGTGTAGGAGTTACAGTGGAAGACACTGAATTACGAACCACAGAATGAAACTCTGTGCAATCACTGGAGGTGAAAATAAAGTTTATCTCTGACCTGGTATCAACTGATGGTGGCAAGGCCATTTGATTCTTGAATAACTTCTATGTTTGAATTATAAGAAGATGAGCAAAAATGTTATTGATCCAAACAAGCTAAGGCACAAAAATGACAAAGAAAGCTACAGAGTTGTTGGAACTTGAGCCAAGTTCTTTCAGAGATACTTCTTGTTTACGTGAGTCATTTTTTGTACTCTTGGCCTGCATTGTTGTCCATTAAGATAACACTGACCAAAGTTATAGCTGAGATCTGGGAACACTATGACATCTGTAGAATGAAATCTGGTCAGACAGACAGTAAACAGGTCAACAGTTTAGCCTGATCTAAAATAGAGACATGGACTTTATTTTGAGGTAAAACTGTTTGTGCACAACTATGCCAAACATGGCAACTCAAACTTGAAAAAGTAAACTGTGATGGATGTTTACAATAAACAATTCTGGTACAAATATTACCATCCTTACTAACAGGGGATTCATCCCAAAACGGGTCTGAATTAAAAAATCTAAAGGACTGGTGTGGCCATGTCAGCACTGATCTAATTAAATATGACCTGGTCTAAGTTATATATCCATGTGTCTGGAGGCTTAACAAATATCAAAACAGTGCACAGAGCCCTGTAACATCACATACCTATAATGCTATTGCTGTATTGTCATTTGAGCTTTTCTTGAGTTGATCACTTGGTACACATGAGAAATACAGGTTAGGCACTGATGTTGGACCAAAAGGCCTGGCTCACAATCGTCATTCCAGTTCATCCTAAAGGTGTTGGATGGGGTTGAGGTCAGGGCTCTGTGTGGGCCAGTCAAGTTCTTCCACACCAAACTCAAACAACCATTATGGAGCTTTGCTTTGTGCACTGGGACACAGTCATGCTGGAATAGAAAAGGTCCTTCCTCAAACTGCTGCCACAAAGTTGGAAGCATAGCATTGTCCAACATGTCTTGGTGAGCTGAAGCATTAAGATTCCCCTTCACTGGAAGTAAGGGGCCGAACCTCTGAAAAACAGCCCCATAAAGAGGTGTGTCTGAATACTTTTGTCTATATACTGTAGAGTTGACTTTGCAAAGCAAGGCACCAGGAATGAGTGCTTGTGTATATTTGATTATCCAGAGTGTCTAGCAAGAAGCTTAAGCAAAAACTGAGCCGGCTCTCTATTTCTTTTCTCTTTTCTCAATCTCATCCCTCTGCATTTTTTCACACAGTGTCTGAACGTAGCTTAACATGCAGGTTTGTCAGATAGCCTATTTCTATTTCTTGCCCCGTTGACTGGGATCTTACTTTTTCTGCATTCTCAGAAAGTGAGCAATAAACTTGGTAAAATGTTTCCATATCATTAAGAACAGTGAACAAGAATTTAAAAATCAACTCCAGTGGTCAACATAATATACAACTTTTAACAGAAGGCCAACGCTGCAGATATGTTAATGCCATCCATCACATACCAGTAAATAATCTAGATAAGAAAGAGAAGGCTTTAATCTACACACAAGTGTCAAATTCCAGTGTTGTCATGCATGGGCTGACAAAGAAAACCAGGCCACAGGTGTGACGAACATCTTAAGCTTACATGTACTTAACACATTGACAACGGGGATTTAACCAAACCATTCCTGCCGCTATTCCCATCATTTTGATATGAGTCTTGGTCTTTACTGGAGGAATTCAGTTGTGCAAGCTTGAAAACTAAAACATTATAGAATTTTTTGTGAGTTGTGAAAGAGATGTCTGGATGTAAAAGGTCAGAGTTCATGTGTTTATTTCTCTATCTTTTATGTGACCTTGCTGATGTTATGTTATGGTCCAGTGACAAGGACGGTTTAGACTATTCTAAGAACACACTGCAAAACATATCTGTGTTAACAAGTTATTTAATCTTGTGTTGAACCTTAAGATAATTTTCTGACTGCGAGTGCTTTGACTGTCTTTCTACCGTGACTGTTCCTAAAAGTGAAAATGATTTGGAGAAGTCTGATCGCACTTGCTCAGTCACAACCCGCATCAGTATTGTCACAAGCTATTTCAGTGAGCATTAAGAGTAGCAGTCATACAACCCCACACCCCACACAAGCACACACACGCTCACAAAGCTAAGCCGAGGCATAAGAGGTCAAAGCCTATTGATAGACCATCAGTGCTGGAATGCAAGGTGTAGAAAAGGCAAATCAAACAGACGATGGACAGGTGTGGTTACTGGTGTCCATGTGTTTGTGTCACGCATTTCCCTCGTTCTCTCTTCCATCTTTGCTTAATTCATATTGCGACATATCTTTAAAATCTCTTTTGTGAGGGAAGCAGGAGGAAGGGAGGGCCGTCTGACCCTGTGTGGGGTCATAAGGTCAGAGAGTAGGCTTAGAGCAAGAAAAGACAGCCCCCCTCCCCCCCATCTCTTTTCATTCTTTCACTTCACTGTGAACTCAGACTGAAGATGAAATTTATTGTCAAAGTGAGTCTGAATAACTGAAAGAATGAAGAGCAGAGGGCATATACATTTGAAACTGTCTATGAGGTTGTTAATAGATTAGCATCTTTCACTGTGTTATTTCATTTTTCACACTTGATATATAGTGTGAACTTGACATTCTTTATATGGTATAGTGTTGATTAATTTTTAAGTTAATGTTCTTCAAGGTTCTGTGCAGGATTCATATGCAGTTTTAAAGTCCAGATGAAATTAACATAAAAAAAATCTTACAATGTAATCTCTAGGCAAACGTCAGATTTCAGCATTAGCTTTGCAATTATCGAATACATGATCTAACACCCTAAATCATTTGCACATTGTGTTCAAGGCTTCCTGCTCTCATTGTAACAGTTATGCTTATGAACAGTTTATGATGTCTAATGAGTGGCCCCTCAAAGACACTGTTATCTATTGGTAATTCTGTCTGGTTTCATTGCTGTAACATGGTAAAACAAAGAGGCCATTAAACCAAGCACTGTCTGATAACCTGCTCTTTGCACTGCAGCTGAATGATGAAAAACAAAAATCACACTCATCAGCTATACAAGATGAGGTTCTGTGTTATATCATCCTCCCTGACTGCGTTCTAAACCCCTGACCTTAAAGCGCAGTGATGGCAGACGGCTGTTAAGGCTCTACAGTGCCTGGATCCTCCAGGGTCATGAAGGGCATCTCTCTGATCTCTGACCCCAGAAAGAGGCCTCTCGGGCCTGACCGGGCCAACGGAAAATCCCTTGCGCCTGAGCTGGATAAAAGGATGTCCAGGAGAGACATGGATTATCAGTGTGCGTGTGAGAGGGTATGTGTGGGTGTGCGACCGTGCGTGTTTGCGTTAGTGCATGTGTGTTTATGTGTGATGACATGCCCTGGAGACTTGTGTCTTTCTTAGGTAACCAAGTTCAGGACACATACTATTCAGTACACACACACACACACACACACACATAAAGGGGTTATGGAGGTTAATTGCAGCTACACAGATGAGGGGGTTGGGTCACCTTTGCTGGAAAGAAAGGTGTGTGTGTGAGAGAGAGAGACAGAGAGAGAGAGAGGACACTGCTTAGAGACGAGATGTATTAATGTGTGTGTGGGAAAGAGAACTCACACACACACACACAAACACACACATACACACAGATAATGGGAAACTGTGTGTTAGGTTGTTATGTCTGGAACCAGCGCGTATGTGCTTCTATGATCCTCCTGCATGTCTACAAGCCTGTTTCAACACACACACACACACTAGCTTCCATCCTTTCTTTTAATCTCTCTTCCCCTCCTTTTCCTTCTGTGTTCATATATGTGTGTGTGAAAGGTCAAAGGTCAACTTGCGGGTTTGAGGCTTGGGTTTCACATGACTGAACACCTTTGTTGCTCGCCGCGGGGCAAAGACTAAATGTGCATGTGTGTGTACATGGTGAAGTGGGGGTGTATTTGGTATGTTGTGTGTGTGCAGACACACACAACACCGCAGCCCAGGTTCTGATGTCTTCTGAGCACCCTGTGATCATATAGAAAACACACACAACAGATTTAGATTTCTCTTTTCACTGCAGCTGCAGGGGGAGTCAGTTGGTAAAAAGTGAAGTGAAACCAGCCTCACCCTGCCTTCAGGAGCTGCTGTGTCACCTGAAAGAATTTAATTAGTCTGGCTTTCCAGGTGTCCCACAAAGGTCCAAATGCTGTGCGATTTACACCCCCATTTGAGCATGACAATGGACAAATTTAAAGACAAATTACTTTGTATAAGCAACTAATATCATTTAAATCATAAATTCACAACCTGAGAAACCCCTAAAGGAGCTCCAGATAAATCTGTGAGATGATTAAAGAGATAATATTAATTGTGAGAGTTCCACCAAGCCCCTAAAACTCCTCTGAATCGACAAATCTGACAGGAAAAAATGGTTGCAGGGCTGTTTCCACATTGAAGTTAACAGGTAACTTTCTTTGTTAACTTAGACTTTCTGCTTCAGGCTCCTTGTGTGTTCCCATAAAGAGGCGTTTGGACCTCATTTCTGCACAAAATGGACCAATCATGTGCCGCCTACTTCAGTCAAGAGGAACAGCTTATTATAATAGTGAGCTATGAAGAATATAAAAAAATATATTACAGCCAAAAGCAACATTGTTTCTGCAACTAAAGAAAATGAGGGACACTGGCAGAATACTGCTAATGGTATAAATTTAAGTTATCATAAACTTAAACTTTAGACCTGATACATACACTGAAAAACCTGGTTTTAGGCTCAACATGCTCTGCCAACCCATTAATCTCCCGTCATACTACACCCCTCTGGAGTCAGAGAAAACAATATTAAACAAATGGTCAAACTGTTCATGTGAGTTTAAACAAATCAATTCCCTATTGGTCGGTTTTGCTATTACAATGTATTCCAAACACTAAAATTAAGACCACATAGATGCCATGCTAATCTGGGTTGATCACAAGTTGGAAGTCACTCCTTCACATAGTTCAAGAGCTGAAATTCAAAATGTACAGTTTTTCAACCAGGTGAAATCAAACCTGAAATTATAACACCATCCACCTTACACTAGCCACATCCTGTTCAATTTCTGCTCCAGAATTTCTGCAGTTAACAGGTAGGATAGGCAGCAAAGTGTTTTCTTCATATATTCTATCCTTCAGACTGCTTACACTGCTAATAAATGATGTTAAACTGAATTATAAAACTCCAAATCCACTGACCCCAACAGTGGGTTGGCTAAAGTTGGTTCTAGGTCCTGGCTAGAATGCTGTTAAAGTAGTGTATCCTTACTTTTCCTCTTTTCCTTTTTTCCTTGAAGAAGTGTATTTGTCTTTTCAACAAGCTCTATTTCTGACTTACAGGTGGAGGGTGAACCTGATGAGGTGGCTTTTTTTCTTTCTAGGTCATGGAGGAGAAACAAAAGAAAGAGAGAGAGCCGAGATAGGAGACAGACAGAGAGAGGGGGAGAGAGAGAGAGAGAGAGAGAGAGAGAGAGAGAGAGAGAGAGAGAGAGAGAGATGCACACTGTAAAAAAAGGTCAATCTCATTAAATCATTTAGACATTCTGAGGCATGCGTCCCAACATAAAAAGCTTTGACATTGACAGAAAACACAACACGCTGTGGGATTTTGGTGTGATAAATTGGTTTCTATTTAATCAACATTTCATAGGGACAAGCTGTTGATGGACAACCAGTCTTGTATTTCCAGATAATACTGCTGTAGTCCAGCCACTGCTGTAAGTGATTAGTGTGCCCAAATGAGGAGGCAGAATAACATCTGTCAGAACCGTTTTGAGCAACGCTTTTATGCAGCATTTGCTTGCAGTATGCATAACTGAAAATCAGTATTTATTTTTTACTTCATTTATTGTGCATTGAGGAAGAAATCACTTTGAGCAACTAAATTTTGAATTTTCAATCTTAATCTGAAAAGTCACTAAATTTAGCAAGAAAGTCAATAGCACTGGTTCACTCTTATTTTACCTTGCTTTCTATCACTCTCCCTCTTCTTCTTTGTCTCCTCCATCAGCAGGAGTTTCTATGGATAGTCGTTCTAGCTGGGGATAGCTACCAGGGAAAACTAATTCTGTTTCCGTTTTGATTGCACAAAGGCAGATGTGTTTCCTTTGTGGTGTAAATCAGGCCTTAATTTTTACAGGAAAAATCCTGCCTGGCAGTACACAGAAAGCCATAGTAAAAGCAAGGCTTATCAGGAACCGAAATAAACACAGATGGAATCATTTTTGTACGGACATCACACTGTGCAATCAATAAGTGCAGTCAATATTTATTGTTAGTGATAAGTTCAAGTAAAAAAGTCTACGTTCTTGTCAACCACCTCAGCGACTGCTTGATTCCTGGTCGTGGTATGTTCCACCAAACACAAATGATCTTGTTTGCTTGTGGAAAGCCAGTGAGGGTTCTCATTGTTGCTGCTGCCTTAGCAACTCATCCTGGTTAACTGTGGCATCTCCAAGTGAAGTTTCTATCCAACAGGTGAAAACAAGTGTATGTCTTAGGTCCCGTAATTATGGGCGTAGCACAAAATTCAGGGCCCCGTGCACTGGCATTCTTTACCCCCTCCTGACATCCATGGCTGTTCATATTATTTCTGCCCCATATGTTCAGTCTTTTTCTGCTTCAGCCCTATGACCACAGATTAACAAGGAACACGAGGAAGTGGACCCAACTGCAGACACAAGGGTACAGCTTTATACAGTTCAGTGATTTAATAATGCAAACGATATCAACTGAAAAAAATGCCGACAAAAGAGGTAGAATCCAACAAGAGGCAAACAATATCCACAGAAAGCTGTAAAAATATCCAAAGCCCTATCCAAACAGACAAGGTCCAGGATCACAAGACATTTCAAAGATCCAAAAGCAAGACACATAAGGTATAAAGATGAACTGACAAAGAGTGAAGAAGAAACACAGACTTAAACACACTAGTCAAGGAAGGTTGATAATGGACAGGTTAAATTAATCAGTTTACACAACGGGTGGGAAAGGTGTAATGCCAGACATTGCAAAACGCAGCACAGTATTTACCTCAGCTTTAACAATATTATTGTCCAGTCTAATATAGACTTTTACATATGTATTCTATCTATCTATTTATAGGTGTGCTTTTAAGCCGAGAATCTGCACAAAATTTCGTTATGCTTGCATAATGACAATAAAGACTCTTGAATCTTGAATGTAAAAAGTTCTATTAAAAATACTTTAAATATTACGTAAGCTCTTAATGATGATTAGCAGCAGGGTGGAATGTCGTAGTGGCGTGACTAGATTAGATTAGACAGATTCAGCTTTACATAATCTAATCACATCACTGCTGCATACGACCTGTCCTTTGAAACGAAGCTCAAGCTAAAGTGAAACAAAGTGCAGTAAGAAAAATTAATGCAACCCATTTGCTCACCTTCACCTTGCAGAGCAGCCACACAAAATCAGCAAACAGTTCTCTGTTAAAAGGGTTTTAGCATAGGCAGGACATATTAGCAGTATAATGCAAATGCATGATCCAGCCAACTAATAGAACAAAACTTTTAATCAGACCAAGACATTAAGTCTGTAGCTTGTGGTGTTCCAAGGTTACTAGCAGAGCACAGTAGGCTCTATAGTGACAATCACAACAGGGTGGCCCTGTGGAAGCCCTCCCTCGTAAGCGCCACTGGTATTCAAGAGGGAAGGATAAGTCAGTGGGCTGAGAATTTAGTATTATACCATTTGTAAATTGAAATCTACGGTCCTACCCCACCTAATTATTAAATCAACTATTTGGTACTACTTTCTGCCTCGACACTTCAATACATGAGAGGGAGGCAGAGTGGCCTTCTCACTCAAGTCTCACATTCACTGTGTGGTACTTTAAGAGAACGTCCTGAACGTGCACTGTTCTCCTGCCACGAATGTAAGTGTGAATTCAGCCACATTTGGTTGGAGAAGCGGCTTGTGATCCGGACGGGCAGGAAAAATTTGGGTGTGGTGGAGTGATTAATGTGAAAAATGCTGCCCCCCCCCTCCATTAGCCGGCTGATGTGCCCTTGAGCAAGACACTTAACTCCCCCAATATGCTCCCCGGGCGCTTGATGCTACCCACTGCTCCTGTGTGTGTTTCACTGCATGTAATTTGCAGGGTGTTGCATGTGTGTGTTCAACTAAGGATGGGATAAATGCAGAAGACGAATTCAGTGTGTGTATGTAAAAATATATATACTGTCAATGAAGCTGATTCTTCTTCTTCTTCTTCATTCTTCTTCGAAGCGGCTCGAAACTGATAGACACCACTGCTTTATTCTACCCACATTTGGCGGGTGTGCGGGTGCTAATATCGAGCCCTGTTGAAAGTTGTAAAAAGATGGACATTTTTTGCAGTGCAAGAGAGGAAATGATAGTGAGAGACAGAGACAAAAGAAATGTACATGTAAGGTGTGCTGTTTTCCCATTCCTTCCAGCCGGTTTAGTTCCAAGAGCTCACACACACACACACATGGCCCTACTCACTCCTGGCTGGTTGCCACTTGTCTCTTTGTGTTCCTAGAAACTGTCACAAAGACACTTTCACACACTTGTATACACACACACCCACGCACACACCCAGTGCCCCTGAGCACTGGTCATATGATTGACCTGTTCTACTGGCCCATCTGCACCTTTGTACACACACAAAATCATACACAGGATACAAATGCGCAAGCATGTACACACACACACACACACACACACACACACATATTCACACACACCTGTTATCAACCACACCCACAGGTAAGCAGAGTGTTGAGTGACATTACAGGGACACAGGGAGGTTCTTTGTAAAGTAAACATGCACAAACATCACACACACACACAAACACACACGCACAAAGTAAGAAGTATTCATCTTGTAATACAACAAACCTAAAAAGGGTCAGTTAAGTGCATTTGTGCACTGTTGTCGACCGCATAGCCATCAGTTAATCAGTTTAATCTCTGTCCAATGTGCTGCTAAAAGAATTTCGAACTTGTGTTAGGATTATCAAACTACAGATGACACTCTGTTTACATGCACACACAAGCACACACATACACACACACAAACACACACAGAGGGACAGAGAGAGAGGGAGAGAGAGGATGTGAACATTTTTTCTACCTCATTTTCTTCTCTCCATATAAAGCACATTTCCCTGCTTTCATCTCTTCTTTCCATTCATCCACCCATTCGGATTATTAAAGCACAGTAACAAAGTAATGATAGACTGATGACAGGCCAAGCTGATTGTGTTTATTTTCATCTGTGTGAGTGTATATGCGTGTGTGTGCTTCAAATGAGTTGAGGCAAGCTCCAGTAAACTAGGCACCATTTCACTGTAATAACAGTAATCAGTTTGGCCCATTTTAAATAAGAACTAAGTGAGTGTATTGTTATGCTCAATTACTGTTTGTGGTTGGGTCATGCACAAATAAATATATACACGTGTACATGCTTAATTCCATCACCTTATTTATGTTTTCTGCTTACCCAGCTCCACAAATTTGATCGTTATGGCAGACCAAATAAGGCTGTTTTTATTCACGAAAAGCAAAAGAACAATAGACAGTTTCGTAGTTTTTCAGATTGGTAGAATATGGCCTGCATTGTTTAATCACATGAGGTAAAATAATTACCAACAGAACAAAAACTAAAGGATATTTTCCATCTATAGATATTTCATCTAATTTCAACGTAGCGTGGTCCCCTGTACAGTGTTTTTCTGTATGGACAATAACTGTATTGCCAGGCCAAGTACTATTTCCAATGACTAGAAAATTGGCATTTTTGAGTAAAATCAGTGGAGTTTCTCTAGCACAATTGTATACTAATACAAGATATTATTATAATATGACAATAAAATGCATTTTGATTGGCCTTTGTTGCCAACACTGAGTATAAAACTCATTAATATCAGACAATCAACAATGTAGTCAAGATTTCAAGTTCAAACACTACTTATAGGAACCACAAGTCAACAACATTTTGGACTGTTGACAGGTAGATTTTTAGTAACAATGATTTAGAGTAAAACTTAATGCGCTGATCTCAAAGAATTGAAACAATAACAAATCTTGTGTTTATTTCAGCACTGGTGCTCTTCAGCAAAAGTGTTTTGTTTCAAACCAAAAACATTGATCAACCTTCAAAAATGATTATGATTTGACATGGTTTTACAAAGGAGTAGCTCTTCCTGTGTTTGCATATTATATTAATAGCCAATGACCTGTATTTCAAGCCTTGTCACTCACTAAGGCACCACAGAAAGATCGAGTTACCCCAGTCCCTTTCCTGGACCCACATGCACTTTTTTCAACATCAAACTGGCAGCCACTGAGGGATTTATAAAAGTCTCCTGGCTGAATTTTGAGGGATAGAATGGTGCAATGCTGAGACCAAAAAGGAAAAAAAAAAATGCAGAGAGAGCTGCGTGTGTGTGTTTGGTTGCATGTGTGTGTCGTTCAGGAGTGGTCTCAGTGTCCTGGAGGCTGGGGAGGTTTGAATGTCAGTTTCTCTAATAACGGGAATTGGTGAAAAGGTCAGCACCAGTCGCCTGACCACGCCGAGAGGAGGGTGTGTGTTTGTGGGGCAGGTGTGTGCGTGCTCGTGTTTGCAAGAATGTGTGCGCATTTGAATGGATATCACAATGTGTGTTTGCGTGTTTCATATTCTTATTCATGTTTGAGTAGGAAAAAGTGTGTGTGCGTGTGTGTGGGGGGCAGTGAAGAGGGCTTCGGCCAAGCCCGGGGCAGAAATTGATTCCCTGGTGAAGGAGAGGAAATGAGGAGAAAAAGAAAAATGGTAGAAGGTTGTAGGGTGTGAGATAAGCAAGAATAAAGAAAAGAAAAGGAGTGGACGGAGGAGTGAGAAAAGTGGGCGAAGATGGAGGAAATAGATGTGAAAAAGAAGGACAGGGGTAAAAGAAGGGATGACAGAGGAATGAGGCAGAAAAGAAATTAATAAAAGAGGAAAGAATGGCAGGACAATGTAAGCAAGGAAAAAAAAACAGAGCAAAGGAGCAGGAGAAGCAGAGAAGGATGACGTGGAATTAAGATGAAGCAGGAGCCACAAGGGGGATGGAAGAGGTGGAAAAGTAACAAGAGAAGGAAGGTGAGATGAGGAAGGAAAAGACTGAGGATGGCTGAAGAGAAAAGAAAGGAGTAGGACAGCAAAGAAGAGAGAAATAGAAGTTGTGAGAGAAGATGGGATAAACAAACAAGGGAAATACGCGGTCCTTTGGGCTAGCTAGCTTGCTAATTAACCAAGAAACAGCACGGCAACAAAGTTCAGTTCATCAGAAATGCGACGCTAACATCTCGGAGTACAATTTGAAACCGAATTTAGAGCATCAGGTTGGAGTATAAATTCCTTATGCTAAGAGGTGTAGTGTGTTATGTATCCACTGTTCCTGAGGTGGCAAGTGCATGATACTCAGCTACAAGTGAAAACAAGATCAAATGTTAGAAAGATTTGAGAGACTCATGCAATTAACACTTTTAATACACTCATTCATTCTCCTACAGCAATAAAATAAATTAGCGAGTGACTCTGGCTCAACGCTGACAACGCACAGACCAGACCAGCAGCAGCATGTCTCTGGCTTTGTAATGTTTCTCTGCAAAAGCAAATTACACTAAATGATCAGAGGATGTTTTTCTGCATTTTGAAGTTTACTAGTTAACATTAGCTAGTAGACTGAATCAAAAAAAATACTTAGTAATTTATTGTGTTTCTCAATGGCTACTGACAACTGCACTGTTTGTTATTTGCATCTTACTCAGTGCATGAGTCGGTGTCGCGAATCAATCAACGCACTTTGAAATGTGTCAGTGGGACAACTTTGACTACCGCTAATATATACTAAACAATGTATAATAATCTTAACCGGATTATGCAAACTATAAGTATTCTGTTTTCTCAGACAACAGTACATCACCTTAATTAGTAAAGTAAGTGCCATGAAAGTGAATTTGTGACAATCATCACCTTTGTGGTATTCATTTAGTTTGGGCACACAAATCTGGACAAACACATTAATAGGTTCTTATGGATTCTTGTGCCGATGACAGTGGTCTGCTCTATAATTTGCAGGAGAGGGAAGGAGGGAAATTACATTAATATTTGAAATAATGAAGCCATGTGGTCATTAGAATAGTCTCCTCTGCTTCCATAGCAATACATTAAGCCAAGACAAGCGCCATGTATTTTACATGGTCCTGTCAAATCAGAAGATGGATCCTGCAGCATAATGATGTCCTCTTACAAGGTACTGTAGGTATAGAGAGGGGAGGTAGAGAGAGAGAGAGAGAGAGAACATGGTGGGTGTGTTTCAGACACCAGACTGCCGGATGTCCTCTGGTCACACGACTGACCTGATTTGCCTTCTAAAGCCTCCAGTTTACCATCTGAAGGTGCACATGCTTGTATACAAGCTTGATCCACAATATCCTCAGCACACCTACATACACACTACATTCCACACACACACACACACAGTGTGGTAACCCTAACTCACCTTTCACCACGATGGAGATTTTGACCCAAGTCCTCCATGTGGCACTGTCTAAGCCAGCAATACATGTGTCATCGGGTCCTTGTCCAGTATTACTGTACACGGTGTTAGTTGACCACAATGGGTGTGTGTGTGTGTGTGTGTGTGTGTGTGTGTTACAAGAAAGGGGAGGTAGTGCAGTGACATCCAGGCGATAATCACTTTGGAGGCCTCGGGGTTCAGTCCTTATCTGCTCTTTTGACTGAATGGTTTTCGGATGCAGACTATGTCAACACCTTTTTACAATTTGAATCGCCAAGGATTTTTGGGGCCATACGTAGACAGGTTTTACAGCCCAACCAGGAAGAAATTAGTGTTCAGAATGAAAACAGCTAAAGCTTTGTGCATGTTGGGCAGTGACAGATGGTCAAAGACAAAGAGACTATTTTTCCATGGAGGCGTAAATCCTTTTTCAGCAGGAACCTATAGGGTTACAAAGTGTTTGTTAGCTGAGACTTTTACCCTTGTACTTGTCAAAAGCATATATTGTGTTTTTATTTACATTTCACTCTGTACTCTCTTCCTTCCCCTTAGCTTCCTTATGTACCCTTGCCCAGGTCTGACAAGGTCATGTCAGGCTATGTGCTCAGAGGAGCTATTGATTTCCCCTCCAACCTCTCCTCTTCCCATTGTGCTCGTTTGCAACATTGGCAAAGGATCACACAGAAACAGACTTTCACCAACTCTCTTTTTGTTATATATGTGTTGTATATCGATATATATATAGAGAGATATATGTATATACAGTATAATAGGAGGAGGAGGAAGAAATGTTGAATGGAAATGACAAACTCTGGTGCTTTCCCCCACTATTAAAAATATAAATGCTTTACACTTCCCCGAGGTGTTAAAAATTGCATTTGAATGAGGAAATCACATAATACATCATGATGTGAAGCCATTTGTTACTTAGTTTATAATGACATTTGGGTGACAAATACCCAAATATTACTGCAACTTCACAGAATTGTGCCTTTTGTTTTTAAGTGAGAAAAAATATGTACTTTTCCAGTTTTGTCTCAAGGCAGCAAATATTACAAAGCACAGACTACAAACAGACAACAGTTGAGTTTAAGTTGGGTTTCAGTTGAATAATAAGAGTAGTTGATTTTGTAGTTGAACTTTAACAAGGTTTTTCATTTACTGAATGTTAACCCTACCCTAATCACACTTTATTTGACATAGGATTCTGATAATAACTCATGATATGATTGACACCATTCCAACTGCAATGCTTCTCCATCAACAGATGAATATGGATGCAAGATGAAAAGAAATTAACAGCTAACAGCATTTCATGGTTCTTGCTTAAAAGTTTGACAGAGGCATCCCAAGCTTTTGTCCAAGAGGTCCCTTTTAATATGCCTCGTCAAGCAATTGCAACAGGAGCCAGGTCATGTAACCAGTAAAGTCAGCAAGGACCTTTGGGGGTGGGTGACAGTGTACTGTTTCTGTGGTCTACAGGCCTACACATGAATTAGACTTTTTGATGAAATAATAGGAAATTGTTAATGTGCACTGTTATTTACCTCACTACACCAAAGTAAAGGAACAATATATTTCTGTTTTGGTGACTGAGTGTTCTCCCAAATTTCACCCCTTTCCTTAAACCAGGGTTGTTTCCATAAGAAAGAACTTTGCTAATGTGATTGCTGTGGTCATGGGCCTACGCTGATCTGCTTTTTACAAGGGAAAATGAGGTCTGATTGTTGGAGGCGCGTCTTGTGTGTCGAGGTCCCACAGCTAGATAGACAGACAGACCGACCAGCCGACAGTATGAATGAGTGGCAGTGTGCCAAAGCCAATAAGAGGCAGTGGTGGGAGCCAGGGGGAGGGGAGACACTCATGTATTATTCATAATTGTTTGAATAATCCCCAGACAGTGGAGTGTGATGGTCTGTGTGAGTACTCATGTATGCGTGTGACAGTAATTAAAGGTAAAAAAAAAAAAAAAAACATAAAAAAAAATGACAATAAAGATGGATTATCAATTGTGCCCTTGCTTCTCTGCTGTGGGATGTTAATTGTCAGAAAATCCTGGAATTATATGTGTAGTTGAAAGAGCAGATACAACTGCAGCAATATATTGCAGTCATCTAAGTATTGTATCACAGTATTTAGCATACTACCATCCATACTAGCAGTGTGGCACTGTATCTGTGTTTTGCTATTTGACTTGATAACCTGTTCACTGGTGATTTTTAACTCTTGTAACCTGACTTTTCATGAAAATTGTTTGACATTTTGAGTCATGAAAATTTTTTCAGGTGTGACCCTACATTTATTTTTCTTATTTCCTATATAGATCTTTTAAAAACAAGGAAGCGTATCCCTGACCTTGTAGGCTAACGCACTGTGAAAATTAAAACCCAACAAATCGTAGTTGTGTAGGAAAGAATGAAATTAACCTGAATCCAGGCCTCTGATTATCCAGTGATTCAAATTGTTTTGTCCATTGATGGCAAATCTTTCTCCAACAGTCATTTGGTGAAACAGTTCCCCAATAAGAGCTACATAACATCCAAGAAAAGTAGTACCAGTAAAATGGCAAGTGTAGATGAGGTATTAATGCTGTTGTCTGGGCTGCTGTATGTTGATTTACACAAATGACAACTATTAAATCTAAATTCAAGAGTTAGGTTTTGTGGATCTTCATGAAAAATTGTTAATTACTTCTCGCATATGGAACAAGTATATCACTCTCTTCTGGGAAAGTGAAAAACAATCTTTTATCTACATCCATTGCACTTTACTGCTTTACAGACAGACGGTATCTCAGGTGGACTTCTTCTTTGGTGGATTTTGTTTTAATTTTTCAAGGACACTCAGAAGATACTTTAATGATGGTGCTAAATATAAATGTTATTGTGGAATAAATAATGTTGATTTTCAATTCAATCTCAGGTGAACACCACACAAGAAAATCAGCTCATACATGTAATCTGTCATATGCTAGGTATTGTAGAAATGTTGCAATGCAATGTGTATGAAATGTACGAAACGTATCAAAGAGCTAACGTATCTGTGCTAACATATCTGTGAACTGCAGAAACCTTCAACATTTTATTTAGGCAACTGAACTGTCAAATGACCATATCATACATTATTTATGCAAACGTGTTGAAGAACTGAAAAAGCAATGATATATTGCAGTCATATGGATGATTTTGGTGTAAATGGTCTCATCACAGTTCATCCGTTAAGCTGACCACCAAACCAACCTAAAAATTTACATATATTACTCCCTGTTACATGACCTGCTGGTAGAAATTCTAACAAAAGCAGACTTCTATGCTAAACTGGAATCCATTCCTTTCTCTGACTTCAGATCTGGCCCCTTGTTAACACAGTTGTCCATTATCATAATCAACTAGCACAGCTCTGGCCCCTGGTCAACAATCAGCTAAATTAAGGACTCTTTACAGGCGTAAGACCGGAGTGAACGCACACCCACACACATTAAGACATGGGACTGCATTTACTGTCTATGGCTACATGCTCAAAATACTGTGATCCTTTTACGTAATTACATATATTACATGTACAGTATAGTACATGAAGCTAATGCGGTGCTCCCCCACCGCTCTTCATATTTATATAAGAAAGCTAAAAAAATATAATTAATTGGCAGTTGTTTCTCGTGTTACTGCATTAAACACTGATATTTGTTTTTCAGCTTAATTACTAAGCCATCTGCCACTGTCACTACTATTGTTTCTTAGTTGATACTGTATGTACTATATATATTATCTTGGCAACAGAAGTTTTCCATCTGCCATGCCAGTAAATGCTTAAGGACGATTTAACCTTTGCAACAACCACAATGACTTTCATTAGTACTTATACCGCTCAGTACATGGCAACAATACCAGCATCATGTATTTATATGCCTTCACTGTGAATTCAGATTTATTATAGAGTATGTTGGCTCATTTGAAATTGTGTTGTCCTGTAATGTACACATGGGCAGAGCAGGACCTGAACATGCCGTGTTTAAATGTGTGTATGGAAGTGTAGTTACTGTCTACATGTGTCTGTGTGTGTTTGCTCTGAATAGAAGTGACCTTTAATGAATTATGGGGATCCCACTATGACTTTCCCAGACACACAATGACCTTTAAGCCTGGACGGGGCAAAGGAGAGGTGTGCACGTGTGTGTGTGCATGTGTGTGTGTACAGGTTTTTAACCAACAGAGTGAGGGCAGTTTTTGAAAGACATTTTGTCTGGTCCCCACAACTTCAAAGGGCTGTTTGAATGATTAAGACTTGGTTTTAAGGGTTAGGTTAGAATTAGGATTATCACTGTGAGATACAACCTCTGAAACTGTTAATGCATTGTAATTAAGGTAAAAAGGCCTTTTTTTGCGCTGCTCAAACTCTGCTCAAACACGACATCTGAGGAACTCTTTTCAGAACAATGCTTTGATTATTCAAATGTTACTGAGGAACACTTCTTTTGTAGGACATGGTACCAACCAGTAGAAACTCTGCAGGCAAATTCTTAAAAAAAGTCCATTTTGGATCTTATTGTATAATTTTTGCTGAGCATGGTTTCATGAATATGCATATTGTGGCACTGGCAGTAATATTGCATAATTCAATTCAATTCAGTTTATTTATATGGCGCCAATTCACAACAAAAGTTTTCTCATGACACTTTCCAATTAGAGCAGGTCTAGACCAAACTCTTTAATTAAATTGTAATACAGAGAGCCCAACATAAGAACCCAATATCACAGCAGTCTGTGAAATAGTGACAAAATTTAATCTATTGTACTTGTCTACATGACCACAAATTGTTAGTTCTTCTTGTGACAGAGTTGGAAAATTTATGTCCTAAAGATTAAATGTCTTCAGTATTTCACAAACTGATTTTTTTTTTAATTAACATGTAAACTGAAATGACAATGTTTCACTAACCTTAACCAAAATAAATCCCAAAGAACAAATTTTGTGACTGTTTTACAAACTGAAAATATCTTATTTCAACCTCAACCAAAGTGCTTTTGTTGCATAAACCTAACCGCAGACAGGGTGCAAACCCTGGGTGTGATCGTCCTTGACTTTATACACACACTATCCATTCCAGCCATTTTTCATTAAGTCAAAGAAAGGTGGTGAAAGATAGTCAGGCTAGTCTCTCCCTCTCCTTTTGATTCTTACTATTGCAATGGACAGTTATTCAAACAAAGTAGGAGCGTAGTGGGTAGGCTGATGGAAAATGGACACACCAAAAGACCAAGACCTGGACATTTTGACCCTACAATCTTCTTCAGTGGTTGTGCTGTAGATGTTCAAATCTTCATTTTTCTAAGCATCTCAGGGGCTTCTTGTGAATGTCTGCTTAAGAGTTGAGATAGATCATTCTTGACCTTGAAAACAGTCTTTGACCAAAGAGTCTCACTACAAGGTCCATTCAGTAGCAGTTATGGAGCTTTTGATCACATCACACAATCTTCCTCAGCAGATGGACTTTGCCCAGTTACCATGCAATTCATATCTGCCTTAAATATTAGAGAGGGCTGAAAAGTCCACATGCCTGTAGGAAATCTCAGCACATCACATCATTTTTAGAGCATAACACTGATGTCACCATGTTTTGTCACTTCAGAAGTAGTGTTAATTTGGAGCCAAAACAATACACAATGCATTGCTGTCCAAGTGTCTATACATTCAGTCTGCATGCTTTTGACAGTGCTCTCTTCCCTTAAAATGAGCTGGGGGAGGGCCAGCCTCCCTCCTCCTTCCCTCTGCCTCTCCTCGCTTTCTTTCTCTATGTGAAACGCCTCGAGCATCCACGGGTGCTGAACTGTCTCTAATCGATTTGTCTGTGAAGGCAAAGCGTCACACTCAGAGTAGCACAATGCCATTCTTTCTCTCTTGGTGACATCGCGCCCCCACCCTGAACACCTATAAGGGAGCCTGAGTGATGCTGAGAGACTCTTCTGCTGGGACAAAGAATGGGAAGACACCACTAAGAACAACAACAACATAACTCTATTACTGATACTAGTATTATTACACATATACCACAGACAGTGCTTTTTTCAATATTGTAACTATTATCACTACCACTGCAGCAGTGTTGCTACCTAATAATACCAGTGTCAGCACAACCATTGCTACTTTCAAAACACATTGAATTATTTTTGAATACCTTTCCAGCTGACATCCCAACACACACTTATGTCCATGACATCACTTCACTAGCTACTACAGCCCACAAACTACAGCACTTATTCCATCAAATCATATTTGATTCTGACATATGTCTGGCATACACCAGTTCTGTATGATGCTGTTTAACAAACTAAAGAGTTCTACTAACAATGGATATGTGTGCCATGTATTATATGCTGTGAGACTCATAAATCTGTCACTTCACAAATAAAGTCCAGATTAAAATAAAAAGTGATAGAGGTTTTTGTAAGATGGAAATTACACAAGAAAAGCAAGACAGAATAAAACAATAGAAAACAATTAGCTATTCCAGCCACATATTTACATCTTGTCCTACGGCTTTGGTATGTCTGTGGGTTTTGGGGTCAATGAGTAATTACAATGCCCCTGTACCAGCTCTTTAACAAAGTGTTACCTCAACATGCTGCTGCTAATCTATGTTGGTACCATGCTGAGTTACACAAAGCCAACACTGACCTGCTGTGTACAGCCTGACCCAGCATCTGTATGCTTCTGTTTGTGGCCACCCGCTGTGTGTGCATGTGTGTTTGTGTGTGGGTGAGGGCATGTGGGTGTTTGTGTGTGTGTGTGTCAAGCACACACCTGATGGGCAGTATCTCCTGTTTCATAGCAAGGTCACAGACAGATGGAACACACACATGCACGCACACACACACACACACACAAACACACACACTACAAACAGATTATTACGTTATTGTAGCATGGACACCTAAACATATGTACATACAAAAATGAAAACAAGAAAAAAATGTGTTGAGAAGATGCAAATAGCAATAAAGATGTAGTCTTTCTTTGATACACACACTGAAACATGCACGCAAAGTGTTTCACACATTTCCCACTTACTCTAGTCATGGAGCAGTTTAGCAGGGCACAAATGAATACGTGGGAAACTGGCGGAGCAGCTGATCAAAGCCCAACTGCAGCGTGGTGTGAGGCGCTCACAGCAAAATGGGGATCGTCACACTGAGAGTGGAGACTCTGTAGCTGGTGGACATGGAGCAAATCCACATCATGAGTCCTTTTGCAACAGTGATGGTAAACATTTCCTCTTGAAAATAGAAAATAATAACCTTATTTTCTTGTTGTTCAGTGTTGCCTGTCTCAGTTCTGTTTCACCATCATGCACATATTCCATAACAACATAAAAACGTAATTATTTCAGTCAAGAACTATGGGCCTCAGAATTCTAACGAAGTACTCAGACTAATCACGGATCTTTTCAGTGTGTAGGGGTGGCTGCCAACTTTTGTAACTTTCCAAAACAACCACATGCACCTTGGCCAGATGTGTGGTGGTCTCTCTCTCTCTCTCTCTCTTTCATTCTCCTCACATCTGCTTCTATCACTTTTCCAGTGCACTACTTAGTACAACACCAGCAATGCCTTGAGAAGAGACCTATTGAAAGTGTATATCATTAATTCTATTTTTATGAGTCTTTGGGCCGAGAGATGCAAAGGACGCATGTAAGGAGCCTGATGTCGCAAGGTGAAGGCTATGACAGCAGGCTTTCACCCAGCCTTCACATATGACCTTTGGGAACCGATACAGAACCTTTCTCGTATGACTACATGTTGTTGCTACCGTGTAAAGGTTTAGGATCCACAAACCAAACTGATTAATTTCTAAAACCTGAATTTGTCCCACCCAAATGTGTGTGTCCCGCAGATTGTTTCTCAAAGAAATTGATTTTCAGGAGCTGGTCAATTGGTCTGCTTGCTGTTTTTTTACATAACACCTGCAAATGGCAAGTGTTGGGTAAATACTCTAGCACACAGGTATGTTTTAAAGCCTGTAGCCTCCTTTGGTTCAAGATGCATGTGATGTTGCAGCACAGGACAGTATGCAAGTCTTTGATTATTAAAGAAAAGCACATCAAATAAAGTTAGTTAAGTTAATATGTATCAGTGTGTACTTTAAAACAGTACTAAAACTTTTATAGCTCCTTTATTTACTTACTGCTGAAGGGATGGAGAAGGGTGAGAATCATAGTGAGAGACACTGAGACAGGAAATGTGGAAGTGTCAGGGAGAAGCAGTGCAAAAAAAAAAAAAACCTGGACAGTGAGCCACAGAAAAGGGCGGGGGGGTGAAAGAAAGAAAGAGAGAAAGTGGGGGGTAGAGGAGGAGAGACATAGAGCCTTTAATTGCTTAGAGCGAGCATGACAATTGAGAGGAGAGTGGAGGGAGGAAAATCTCCAGCAGTATTGATCAGTCCGGCTCTTCCATTTCAGTCGCCACCAGCCCCCGCCTGCGTCTCCCCCTCCACCCAATTTGCACCCGTAATTTAGATTGGAGTGTGTTTGTGTTTGTGTGAGTGCGTATGTGTGTATGCTGAGGTCATTTCGAACAGTGTTTGTCCTTCACTGTGTGCCTACATCTCTTTTGTATTCATTTACTTGTTAATGCGCCTGTCTATCACGTGTCAATGCAGAGGAACCTGAGGTATTGCCACAAATAGTGCAGAAAACAGTGGACGCCAAGTGTCTGTCTGTGTGTGTGTGTGTGTGTGTGTGTGTTTGTATCAAGAGTGTCAGTGATGAACTATGTTGAAAGTATGTGTGTAGATTGTTTTTGTGTGTTTTGGGGTTCTGGAGTGTATTCTGAAGTATGTATCTACACACGTTTGTGTTATCTGAATGTGTGTGTGTAGCAGGTGACAGGCACGGTGGTGTTGGCGGTGGGGGGTATCCTTCCTGATCGATCTCCTCTCTCCCTTTGGAATGACCCTGCACCTCCTCCTGTGCCTCCGCCTGGGCCTAATGAGACACTCCTCATCATGGGACAGACACACACCCACAGACACACAGATACAATCAACACCTATATACAAAAAGAATAAAAACAACATGAGTATTAATGCACTCATGACAAACAATATTTATGTATGTAAAGAAATAATGTATATTCACATTCTTAGATATGACTATGTTGAAGCTGTAAACACACAGATTGACTGTCTTAGCTGGGTGGTGTGTGTATGTGTGTGTGTGTGTGTGTGTGTGTGTAGAGTGGGGGTCATTGTCAAGGCTACGACCTTCCACCTTTGTCTCAGTCCCAGACTGAATCAATTCCTAACCAGACAGACCCCCACCCACCACCACTGCCCCTTCCCCAAACACACAATGACCAGAGCCCTGCTGGTTCTGCAAACAGGAGGGACCATCAGAACCTTAAAAAGACATTTGTGTTAGTGTGTTAAATTGTGTTAGACTGTCTGAAAAAGGTGAAAAGCAGCATGCCTCTTGGTGAAACACTTAAATCCACCACCACCAGAAAAGTATGTTTTTACTGTACTGTTACTGTAGTATATGTCTTGTAGAGGATGGGTGACAAAATATGAGCTTTATTTATGTCCATTCATCATGTAAAATGCCCAGCAGACTTATGTTCCCAGGTGAGTAAATTCTTTTGGTAGCAATGACATCCTGACCTTATTTTCTTGTGCCATCCCACTCTCAGGACATAACGCTTGCCTAACTTATTGCTAAGGGTCACAGGAAAACAACATCAAACTTGTTTGTTTTGTCCAGTCTTTTGTGCTGTAATGCACATATGGTCGCCACTGTGAGGGCTGTAAAATAGTGGTTCATTTTTCTCATATCACATCAGGTCAGGTAGTTTTAGCCATACTTGCAACATGGATGGATGGATTGCTACATGATGGATTATATACATACATTCACATGACACCTACTGAATTTGAGAATTCTATCTGTGATTGCAACAGTGTCCTGTGTGAAGTAATTTCTATTAAGACTGAGACTGTCTAGAGGCCCTTTAAGGCTGCCATGAAAACTTTCAATTAACTCAGTTTGAAGATCACTTGGCCTTTAGCACTGAAAGTCAGTCCAGCATTTCAGTCAGAACAAAAAATTCACTTTTGATGGAGTGAAATTAGCAAACCACAACTACACCATAATATAGCTTAAACATAATCCTCAGTCAAAATATCTTTTTTTTCTGAAGGTGATTATTCATAGTTCGCATTTTATTTGACCTGCAACCTAGCTACATATGTCGGTTGGTTTATATGAGGCAAGTTTTTGTATTTCTTAAAGCCACTGTAATGATATTTTTGTTCGTTGCATTTTCAACAATGAAGCCCCTTTCAAATGAACAAGTAAAAGCAAAACATAATGAACCATACAGACGCAAGGTTATCTGACTGAAAACATCATATATCTAATAAAATCAGCAGAAGTGTCAACAGTCTGGAGGAATCAACTAGCTGTCTGAGCAGACTACAGTGGGGTGTGGGAGGATGTTACATAATGGTGTGGAACACTTGAAGTTAACACTGTTTCACCCTCCCTTAAGAAGGTACTCAAGTACCTCAAATTCTTTGGCATGTCTAGTTCATATATTCCTGTCAGCCTCATCTGTGCATTGTGTTTTGTGAGCAAAGGTCAAATATCCCAAATTGAAGATCCCATATGTAGCATTTCTGCATTATAATAACTAGAACCAGACATTTGTTGTATATTTTGCTGACTTATAGATTAACCCACATGTTTCCAGCAATGTTCCAGCCTGCAATTTTATTCAGGCTAATGGTGAGTTTCACTTGATGTCCTGTCACTTTAAACATTGTTTAACGTTCACAGAGTGGATCTCTGTGAAAATTTCTGCCTCCTCAAATAACTTTTCATTGGCAGCGATGGTTGTTCAGCAATGACAACAATTACCCTTTTTTGAATATCTTTACTCTATTTGTGCATGCTCAGAAAATACACTACTCTCTCTTCCTTTGTCATTATGCAGCGTTAAAATCAAAATCAAATATTACAAAAAGTTACCTTAAAGGTTCATAATCTAATTTAATTAGATCAAATAATCAAATCCATAGCCAATGCTGCAGTGGGTGCACTGAGTCTGCTTTTGCATTTGCTTTTGCTGTGGGTTTGCGAATTGAGGACTACAAAGAGTGATTTATTCCACCAGAAAAAAGCCCATTCCATATTGAGCACCTTTCAGCAGCCTCTTTAAAAACACTTTGGCCCTGTTAAACCATGCAGTACCTGACCGCCCTGCTCAAACTGTTTATTTGACTTGCTGCTGAGAGCGCTGCTGTGTGTGCTTGTGTGTGGGAAGGTAAAATGTGTGCGAATGTGAACATGGACAACGACTTGTATTTATGTTCGCGTGTGCTTTGATAGGTTTATACATGTGCATTCAAGCTTGTGAAGTCATTCTGATGTATGTGTGTGTGTGTGTGTGTTTGTGTGTTCACAGTGGCGTTAGGCCTTGCTTCCTTCCTTCCTGTTCAAGGGAACCTGCCCCTTTACCCGCCAACGCTTCTGTCCTCTGGGATGGCAGTTTCATTGCGTGTGTGTGTGTGTGTGTGTGTTTGACACTTGGCTGAGCAGGGTGGTCCTAAAGGACTAGTCTATTGGTCTAGTTCCTGATTCTCAGAAACACACACACACACACACCTGCACCAACAGACCAGCCAAGCGCCCCAAATATAACCCAAACCATGTGATGCGCACTGGCTGACCCACTCTTTCTTTCACACCTGTCTTCCCTGCTTGCTCTCTCATTCTCAATCTCTTTTTTTCCTTCCGTTTTCATTTTTGCCAGTTTATCAAAATTGTTTTTTTTCTCTCATCCCTTCTCAATTACTAAATGATGAAGTTACTTCCCTCTCACATACGCTCACCATAAGAAGGCAATGAACACACACACCCACTCTTTGTCTGAGTTTTTCCTCCCTCTCTCTCTCTCTCTCTCTCTCTCTCTCCTTCGCCCACCATCTCAGACATAGACGCACACACTCTAAGGTGTGAATTGGGTTTGTGTAGGAGCACGGGGATGGTTTCAATATTGCATCATTGGGATGCAGCGTGCCTGTGTTTGGGGTCAGAGCGCTATCATGTTGCCAATCAGCAAGGCAGCTCAGAGCCCTCATCAGCTTTTGATTGCATTTAGAATGGCTAATTAAATAAAATATGACATTATGTAAATGTCTGTGTCTCTGCCATATGGCCCCAGGCGCTGCCCCACACTCCCGCCCCGCCTGCCTCCAGCACACCAGGGGCAACCAAGTGTGCTCCATACGTGTGTGCATTTCTGTCTGTCCACATTTTGTGTGAAAGTGAAGGAGAGTGAACAAAGTGGTGGTGGGACGACCAAAAATGTGTTCCAAGGCCTGCTTATTAAGATGGTGCCTTCCAAGTTAACCTTCATCTTCTTTTTATTTATTTATTTAATTTGAAAATATATATTCGGCAGGTCTGCTGCATTAGTGTGTCTGGTTAGTCTGGATTCAAAAGGTGCGGCTAGTTTTTCACTTTTCTGAGTTGGATAGAACCTTAAATCACAAACTTTTTGTATGAGGGAGTTTGTGATAAAAAGGCACTGCACTGTGAAGGAAAATGTATATTGTCCTCAGTGTTAACAGGACATGGAAAAGATAAAGAGTCGGTTCATCTAAATTACAACAAGAATGTTAAACGTTCAGATCGTTTGGCATAAATGAGATTTGGCCATTTTTGGTTTAACATGCCATGATAGCCATATTTAAATTTGTGCTTTCAGTTCAATGTAATGGAGGGGAATGGATTTTTGTTTGGATTTTTGTCTTGGGTACTCAAAGCAATTGGAAAGAAGTTCTGAAATACTGAACAGCGGTGTGCCAATGTCCTAGTTACTCTGGACAATACACCAAGCCTACTGTAAACTGTTTTGTCTTGAACTTATTTCCACAAAAGAATTAGAGTGTGTCCATTTTTAAAGAACAATTTCATCTGCTAGTGTCAGAATTGTTGTTCCAAAGGGCCACACTTGCATTCAGAGAGAAGAAGAGCGATGCAATAATTGTTTAAATATGCAGATATTCATCTTTAAGGCTTTTATAGTATAGGGAAGAATTCTTTCATCAAATTCTATGTTTTCTCATGATGCACTGAACTTGAAAATGCTACAGACTTGTTCTTAGGATCTTGGTTATTTGCCTTGTTATCACCACCTGGAGGGCACAGTTCAACAGCCTTTTCAAATTCCACTGCTGGGCTTCTTGTGTTGCAGGTTAACCATTCATTTCTTTGCTCTAACATGACCACTGCCAAAAATGTGTGATATATATGGACCCACTTGATCCATGCATTTGTGACTAGCAAAGGTGAAGTGCAGCTAACCTTTGCAGTCAAGACACCATCTTCAGTGCTTTACTTTCCTTATTGTGTGAATTCAAGATGGCTATTTCCTTGGTAGTTTTCAGGTTTCCACTGACTTTGGTATGGTGTGTGTGCATATATGTCTGTGCATTTGTGTGTGTGTGTCTGGGGGGTTGCTGCCTGTCCCAGTGATAAGGCGCATGGAGCAGACCCAGTGTTACCAGGCCAGTCACACATACAGATAAGAGCAGATAACATTCACTGGAAGAACTGCTGCAGGCTCGACAGAGCACTGTACACAACACACAATACTCCCTCTCTTGCTGTGTGTGTATGTGTGTGTATTTTTTATTACGGTTGTGTCTGTGTGTGTGCGTGTGTGTTTCTGTAGACATATAGGCCTATAAACTGTGTACATCTGTGTGTCTGGGAGCAATCTTTTGCTCATGGGTTTGTGAGCGTGCCTCTCCACAGAAGATTATGAGGGGTTATTACTGTAAAAAAAAGTTTTAAAGAAATCCTTTGTGTTTGCTTCACTGTGCTACTCTTTCAATAAGGCAGGCCACCACAGCTGTTGTGGAGGCTAATGTGTGTATTTCGTTTATTTTTCAAGGACATTCAAATGAGCACTATGCTTTCAAACGGTTTTGTTAAAATGTTCACATTCTTGGACACGTTTAAAGTTCAGAGCTGCCCAATAAAGTCACAACTTTAACCAGTGATGATGGAGCAGCTGCTTTGGAAGAACACAGAGTTTAGTACCTTAAGGACCACTGTATTTTTTCACTTTTATTATTTAACTCAGATTTTCTCAGCCATCCTTTGAATGGATTTATTGGCTGTGATTCAGAAAAACTTTTAAAAAAATAAATAGGTAAATAAAAGAAAGAAACCTGATAAAGCTGGGGGTGGAGGTAAGCCTGGTTTCCTCCAAAGTTAAAAATCTGCCCAACAACACTTCTAAACCCTAATTAACACATTGTATCTTGTTTGTTTAATCCATAGACAAAGAGTCATGCAGAACATCTGGTGCAACATATCCTCTGGTTACCTGACAAACCTCACACAGACAACAAGCCTCTCTGAAGTTACTGCTTGTGGCTGTTGTTTGCCAAGAAATAGTTTCAGCATGTAGGTCCCCGTAAAACCACAAATTGTTGTTTTAACATTACAACAACATTATTAACATTTCCCCATGCTTCCGGTCTTTATGCTAAGCTAGGCTAATTACCACCTGGCTCCAGCTCTGTGAAAGTACTTTCAATCTTACATATCTATTTGCAAAAATGTGATTTCTTTTTTAATTCTGGGCTATTGTTTGAATAGATAAGACGTGACATGGATGTGAAAAGTAGCAGAAAGTCTCCTTTGACTGAGAGGGACTGAACAAAGTAAAGTAACTCAGTCTACCTGTATCAACCCCTCCTGGAAACAAGATGCTAAACTGTCTCTAAAATCCTAAAGCTAGAGATTCTGTAAAAAACTCTTAAAACATCTACTTTCTGTTTTTCTCTGTGCTTGCTTTCACTCCACCTCCCCTCTTTCTTTCTTAATTTTTCCCATTTTTTACAACCCAGAGTGTGTCCCTCTTCTCTCTGTCCGTACACCATAACCAGACCACAGAAGGGGCTGCTGCAGAGTGAGAGAGGTTGTGGTTGGCACACATATGCCCAGAGGGGCCCAGGCCTGTCAGCTCAGTAGCCCCACATCTGGAGACTCCCGCTGGGCCCGGCAGCCTCCCTCCAGCCCTCCTCCACCACCACCACCCCTGCTCCCCTGAGAGCAATGAGCATACATACCACACACACACACACACACACACACGCACACACAGGAAAATGTACATGCACATACATATTTGCACACTTCAACGCCTCACTTTTACACACACACACACACACACACATGTAGACATACTTTTTGTGCAAGCACATGCAAAGAGATGCACTCATTGATACATGTATCTAAATTCATGCCTGTACGTGTACATGCACACATACAGGCAAGCAGCATAAAACACAGAAAGCGCACAGAAACGTACACACCCAGATGCCCACTCACGTACACAATTTACAAGCACACACATTAAAGTCTAAAACATTATGCTAATCTACAGCCACAGGCAGAGGATGACACTCTGCTCGGCCTCATGCCAAAGTCCCTTTCATTTTTGTGAGATTAGCTGTGGAGAAGGAGAGAGAAGGAGAGAAGTTGACTGGACAGCAACACCTACTCTCTTGTTCTGATGCTTCATAACACTTAACATAACATAGCAACTAGGCCAGACTTCCTGTCCTGCAGGACAGTAGACACATCTGTCTGCAGAAAAGTACAATTTAAAGTAGCATTTAGCATGTGTTTTGGGCTTGACTGGTACATACTTTTGAAGGCCATGACTAAAATATACCAGTGCAGTCATTTAATACCCGGGAGGATAACAGTTTAGTACTCTGCTTCATTGTGATCTCGCCCAGTTTTTGTGCTGAATCTAGTTTTCACTAATTTTACCTTTTCACAGTCGTTCTGTAAATCCTTTTTATTGTATAAACCGTCTCTCATAATCCTCTAAGTTTAAGCTCTCAAAAGACTTCTGAAGGTTATACATCAGTCTATCAGTTCAGTAATTTACTGAAAGCTAGAATTCTGTGATGATATTTTACGCATGTTTAAGTATTCAGTTCAGACTCTCACTGAACTCATCACTCACCAGACACTCCAGTTTCCACTGCGGCTAGCTGCTGCAGACAAGTTGAGAAAGGCTGAATTTAACTTTTTAATTCCAAAAAAATTGAAAAAGATAACTCTGAACCCTCCTCTCACTGCTAAAGGGCTCTGGATAAGAGCAGAATCCAGTTGTTTGTTCATCCAGAATCCTAGGTTTCTCCTCCAGAGCTTCCTGGGTCTCAGCAGCTGAGCAGGAAAAGATTTTTTTCTGCCAAGATTGATCCACCCATGTAAACACTTTGTAAAGCCTTTGCATTAACTTCGCACATAAGCAGAAATTAGTTTCACCAGACATTGTGATAAGAGAGATTTCAATATTTTGGACTCCAGTGGATTTCAAAAGTAGTAATAGCAGTAGTAGTAACCAGATAATGATTTCTGGAAAGAGACTTTTTTTTTTAGTGCTCTGAGCATCTTAAGTGCCCTTTAGTTCCATTGTATTCAAGAGAAGCTGATATATCTAAAACTCGGAAACTCACACGAAAACAATCTAGGTGAATAAATAGCACTAGAGTTAAGAGGAAAAATACATATTTTTGACTCTGGAGAGAAATGTGCCTTGATGGCCAAACTTTATATAAATCAGCAATGTCAATGTGGCAAAGGAAGAGATGCAATGTGAATTACTGTATAAACATCAAGCAATGTGTGAGTAATATATATTGAATTGAATTTAATATATAACATCATTAAATAACAATAAAAAGAACAGTCACTATTGCACCATTCACTGTGGTTCACGAAGAGCAGAGAGAGCCAGTTGAGGGCTACTAACTCATTGCCAGTCAGCATGGCATTGTGTGATGATAATAAGGATAACTTCCTCCAGGATAATGGAGCCGAAGCACATTCGGGGCCTCTGTGTGCACTGTCCCCGAGGATGGCCCTGTCTGCTGTGAATATTCTGCATTTAAATGGTCCATTAGAAGCCAAACAAACACAGACAGGCCTCCATACTAATGACCGACGGGGTCCAGGGGTGAGACAGGGCACCCGCCATGTCTTAGTGTGAGTGTGTGTGGATGCGTGGGAGAGACACAGACACTGTGTGTAAGGGGGTGATGTGGTGTGTTGAAGATAGACAGAGAGAGTTTTAGTGTGTGTGTGTGTGTGTGTGTGTGTTGGACTGGACTGGGAGGCTGATTGTGTGTGACATGGGTCAGGAGGGTATGGGGGAGTATGGGCAATGGAGAGTATGGGCTCCCTGGCCAGAGGGGAATCCTCCTCTCAGTCCCAGTGGGTGCCTATTTGCATGTCTGTCCCATTTGTGCGTGTGTGTTTGCATGCTCTCACATTATCCATCTTCTGAATAATGTGTCTTTGTTGGCTTGCATGCATTTTTGTGAGCATATATGTGCATATTGCTTGTCATATTGCCTTGTGCACAAGTTCATGTCCATATTCACTTGACTGCGTGCGTGTGTGTGTGTGCCATAGAGTTGCAGGGGTTATTCTAATAAGGGGATGCCAGTTGGGGGCCCCAGGCCCTGGTCAGCCCTTTGCTCATTATCATTATTAATATTTGAGGAGTAGCCTGTGCAGGGCGGACAGATGCCCTCTACTCTCAGCACTCAGCTACTCATGAAATGTGACAGGGCACATCCTCACTTCGCCTCTGCTGTTTATCAAAATATGAGGGCTGAGGATTGAGGTGTCTAAACAGTGGGGAAATGAGGTTTGATTGGATTTTATTTTGCAGAATATGACCATGATCACAAAGCACTACTCCAGTGCTTAAGTTTGAGTTTTGAATCAAGTCATGGTGTTAAGGTGTGACAAAGAGACAAAGAGATCTTGCCTCTCTTTATTCATGCACATTTGATCATGGGTTTGTCTGTGCAGGTCAGATTCATTTGCCCCGAACAGCCTATTGTTCCAGCTGTTCAGAAATGAGCTGCAACTGGATACAACATAATGTTCTGAACAAATTCATCTCAGATACTGTCAACTCATAAAGACTCATCTTTTCCTACATTTGCACTGTCTGCATAAATTCTGCGTTTATTCACATCCATTCATATTTTGTTTCTTTGTACTGTATGCAAAAGCTCTGCCTCCAAAATTTGCTTCACATTTGTTTGAAAACACCTTTAGTCATCACAAGACAAAAAACACAGCATTAACATGGACTACTGAGATATTTAAAGGTGGACAATATGTCTCCACTTCCTCGCATTGTAAAAAAAAGAAAATAACATGACATTTCCCTGAGACTTAGCCAGTGTTTAGTGGTAGCAGTTAACATGCTAACATGCTAAACAAAGTTGGTTAAAATGGTAAAGATGAAAACATATAAACATCAGAGTGTTAGCATCGTTCCTATCATTCATATCCATCGTTCCACAGCATATTAACTTGCTGATGCAAGTGCCAACAATGAGTAGAGGCATGGCCTATCACTTAAAAAACTGTGACAACAAACGGTCCAAAAATGCCAGTGTGGTGTTTTTAATCGGCAGATGATCTCTGAACAAAAAATGAACAACTTTAGGAACAACATGAACAACATTTGTACTCTGAGAGTCCCAAATATTGTTTTAGGAGGAACAAGGAAATATCTATATACGATATACTGAATCATAGGGAATGTGACTTATGTCTTTGTTACTCCAAACATATTAAAAGAATAAGACTGATATTCTTAAAAGTGCGCTTTTAAAAAAAATTAAAAAATCACTCTGTTGTGAAGTTTATACCTGACACTAGAATGTAGCTTGGGTAGAGAAGGAGAATCCACAGTGTAACCACTTGGGATAAAGAAGCTCCTCTGCTCTCTTAGCGTTATTTTCGATGTACTGAGTTGTAAAAGTGGAAGTTTTCTGTTCTTAAAAACTTTGAAAGAGATTGAACTTTGAAGCACAAGAGTTATGCACAATTCAGAAGCTGACCATGTCACATTTTTTTCATTTTTAAATGGTGGGTTATTCTAAATCCATCCGACTAGCATTATTATTATTATTGCATTATGTATTTCCATTTCCATTGCTAATCTCAATTCATCCAGGGAGCAGGGAGAGGAGAGCTGTATCGACTCTGTTAACCATATTCAGAAAACAAGTGAGAAAGACAGACAGACAGAAGTTGAAAGACAGATAGACAGACAGAGTGTGAGAGAGAGCGCAGTTGTTTGTACTATTAATTGCTAGATACAAAAGCAGCGGTTCTTCAAACAAGCGCTGACTCCTCTGTGATATATCTGCATATTCATGAGAGGAAAACTTTGTCTTTTTTATCTCTGTTGTTTGCAGGGGGTGCAGTGAGTTTGCAAGGGTTATTTGTTTCTTGTGACATTTTGGGAGTTTTACTTGAGTGCCAGCCACCCAAAATAGCCAAGCCAGGGTTACATGAAGGCAACATACACACACATGCAAATATTACTGCAAGGATGCATGTACAAAAATACCAGATTACTGCAGAGTTTTCAGTGGAGTGATGAAGTGGGCCCTTTGTCGGTGTGATGTTTGACACATAGTTTTCTTTCATACATACACATGTACATCCGTATACATGATACTGTGTTTATAAAGTATATACAGAAAGAATGGGGATATGTGAGGTTAAAGTGTGGACAAGAACAGGCAAGAAGCCGTACACACAAACACACACACATACTATTCTTCTCCACATCTCAAGTGTACAATCTGATCATCTTCTGATTAGTGTGTTTGTGTCTTCATATCTGTTTATATCTCTATATTCAAACTACAAGCAGTGTACAGACACCAAAGCATCCTGTACACACACACACACACACACAAGCACTACAAAAGACAGCATAAGTAAGACAGCGAAGTAACAAAATGCAGCAGCAGCACAAACAAGTGAGCAACAAAGTGAAGGCATGTTATTAATGGAGCGTTGTCGAGCGAGGTGTTTATTTTCGACACATGTGCTAGTTAACGGTAACAAACACTCTCTGTGTTGTACATGGGGCCAAAACAACACTCTCGGGGACCGCACCAAGCCTAAAAAAAATGATGTCTTTTTTTAGTTAATCACATATTCATAAAATGGGAGGAAGTGGACAATGCAGGATTCAGCAAATGCATCCATTAATAGGTAAGGATGAGGAATTAGGGAGAGAGGAGAGAGAATGTTTCAGACCGGAAGGTTTCAGTAAAATAACGATGGGTGTGTGGAAGCAATTAAAGTGTCCCCATTCACGAGTTAGGTCTACATTTGAACAATAGAAAGCAAAAAATAAACAAAAAACGGTGACAGTTTTCAGACCAATTAGACAAGAGCATATCCAGGAGGTGGTGGATGGATGGAGGTAAAGTAACAGCATGAGATACTGTTGCTTATCTTGATTAATATACTGTATTTTGGCAAGCTGAAGTTGTCTACAGGTCAAACAAATGTTTTGCTTTAGACAAACATGTCAAACAAATGTTGACACATCAGAATTTTAGTTTTTGTTAATACTGTTTTTTAATAGTTTCCTAATTAATAATTAGCACTAAAAGGAAAAGTCTATTACAAAATATATCAAACAGGCATTCAAGTGTACAAGTATTCATGATAGACAGATAGATAGATAGATAGATAGAAGATACATATACTTAAGCATGTTGTGTTTCAAAAACACACCTTCTGAAAACCACACTGGGTGATTTCTTGAGCTACAGTGAATCTGGCTGACACTGCTGCACCATTTTTTCTTTCTAACTAGAACACTGGCTGCCTTTTTTATTCTTGGACTTATTGTTTCCAAACTATTTTGAGGCAAGGATTTAAAGCTAGTTTAAGTGTTTAAGTAAATTTTGAATGCACTAATAATGGCATTTGACATGTCCATCTATGCACCGACTGGTCCACTGACTGAAATGCAAGTACGAGTTATACACCAAAAGGCCTGGATCACAGTCTCTGTTCCAGTTCATCCCAGAGGTGTTGAATGGGGTTGAGGTCAGGGCTCTGTGTGGGCCAGTCAAGTTCTTCCACACCAAACTCATCCAGCCATGTCTTTATGGGCTTTGCTTTGTGCACTGGGGCACAGTCATGCTGGAATAGAAAAGGACCTTCCCCAAACTGTTGTCACAAAGTTAGAAGCATAGCATTGTCCAAAATGTTTTGGTGAGCTGAAGCATTAAGATTCCCCTTCACTGGAAGTAAGAGGCCGAGCCCATCCCCTGAAACACATGCCCATACCACACCTGAATTCAATAATAAACAGGTGTGTCCCAGTACTTTTTGGTGTATATAGCTATTCTGTACTGCTGTCATCTACTGCAGTGGCTCCCTGTCTTTTTGGCTTGTGACCTTTCAAAAAAAAGCAATGTCCATTTCTGATTCCTCAACTAGTCTTTACCTTACAAATTCCAACCTGAGGTGGGAGAAAATCATACATGCAAGTTACAAGCAAGTCTTAACCTTCAAGACTCAATCAAGTCCCACGTTATTGTGATTACAATCAAGCAAGTCAAGTCGAGTCATATAAAATTCTGATGATCTACCTGAGTCTCTACATTTAAATCAGTTTCTGAGTTTCGGGCCAGAGCTACAAGACAGCGTTGTCCCAAATTCACGCAACTTGCAAGTTCACAACTGTGTGGGCAGATCTCTGAAAAGTGGGTGTTGTAAATCAGCTCTGACAGAACAGTCTGCAGTACGAGTGCAAATGCACATCTGCAAAAGTTTGAAAATAAAGAAGCATTCTTTCAGGTTCAATGTTCCAAAACATTTTTTCCTCAACATTTGCACAGCAGTTTGCAGATTACTATTTACATGGCTTCAAACCTGGAAAACAAATCAACACAGGAGGAGAACACTGACAAATTTGAAACTCTGCAAATGTATTGGAGAAAAAATGTAAAAAGCGTGCTGCGGTTGTGAAGAAGGAAAAACACAAATACAAAAAAATCTCTGCAGGAATTTGGCTCAAATTTTTGTCTTGTTTGTGACATGATATTCATCCCATACACAAAAATGTATTGTTTGAAACTTTTCTCCTCATTACTACATTTGAGAGCACACATTTTCCCAGCAGCTATAAGGTGCTGTGGCATGTTTGCGTTTGTGCTGCAACACATGGTAGCCCATAAATTTGTGTATATATATATGTATGACGTTTGCGCCTTATCGTTGTTTATACTTAGATTCGCAAACTAAGACCTAAAGCTCCTGCCGTTCAAACAGGGAAACCCCCCTGAGGCTGTGAGATCCAGCCTCCCCACCTGTCAATCTCCATTCTGCCCCAGGGCCATATCAAGTCTGTCCGGGGGCGGGGCTGATATTAGCAGTATCGCCTTTTTCCACCCCTAAGTTGTTTATTTTCATTTTAAGCTGACATTTTAATACACCACGGTGCAGGTTGTCTGATCCTTTGCCAAAAATGAAGCAAAAAATATCTCCCCTCACACAGTTGTCAGCTGGAGGCAAAAGGCCGAATCTGAGGTTTGACGAAACAGTAGACCATAATGATCACTAGCATCTGTATGGCAGTGTATGTGAGTGCTTTGGGTGCTGTGTGTGTTTTGATGGAGGGGTTGGGGTATAGGCATGTTCACACAAATACGTGCCTTCAAGGTCATTTTGATTACAAAGCTACAGTAACTTTGGGGTAAATTGCCAGTTCTCCTTTGACTAATGTGGGTTTTTGAGGGCCAGTACCATCATTTTTGGGTTGGAACTGATATTTAGTCCTGTTACAGTTTGTTCCCTATCTTTTGACAATTGAAAACAAAGTCCAAGTAGTCAGTATTTCCCTTTGTTTGTATTGTCAGCATGGAAAAGACTCCAAAACAGCATTTAGACCAATTAACAGCCTACATTAAAGGGTCTGTTTTTCCAAATTTAAAAAAGTATATATTTTCTCACTTATCTCATGGTGGCATCTAGCCATACAAGTCTTTTTCATTTGAAGATATAGTTCTTGTGAAAACTGTTGATAGTGTTTTCTATGATTATCCAGAGTAACAAAGACTTCCTTTGTTAAAAGACACTTTGTGCTTGATTTTTTTAAATTCCATTTTTTTCAATGGAACATTCATAACATTTTACTTTCAGGTAAATGATACTACGGGGCAGGCACACATACAACCACCTCATTTAACAGAACAGACAGCAGTGCATGCTGCTGGACTACATAGCTACAAGAACAAGCCACAGTGTATAGGCAGGGCTTAGTATTGAGCAGAGGGGTGTACTACAAAGCAAGGTGGACATAGTCAGGCTTACTTTGTGTGAGCTGGTTCAACAAAACCTAAAACCTGAGTTAGAGATTATGAGTATCACAACGGTGGTGTTCATAGCCATTTCAATCTGAAACTCTAAACATAGTCTTCTGAGGAGCAGGATAAGTGTGCAGCATAAGTTACCATGGTGGTCTAACAGGTTAAAAGAGAGCCATCGTTGAGACTTTGAAAGTTCTGGCTTTAGGCTCAACATACCTCACGAACGCATGAATCTTACTTCATAGTACACCCTCCGGCATACACATACAGCGAATGATAACACAGTTCAGTCAGTTTGAAGAAGAGCATACTCACTGTCCATAGAAAAACAATTCACCCACTTTTGTTATCAACCAAGTAAACAGTCTATCACAGTGTCAGTGACCTGTCAATTTGTCCATCTTCCCTCATTTTACTAGAACAGCAAAGCACCCAAGAATCAAGCAGCTATAATGTGGCAATGTGGCTGATATATGTTGAGCTTTGAGCAGGCAATCTCTTAAAATGTTTTATATTTTTAACACTACTCAACTTTGTTAAATTGGTTAGTTAGAATTGGCGTAAGAAAACAAAGGAGAATATCAAGGGATGTTTAGAAGAGGTTTGGTTCATTTTAGGATCCACTCAACCCCTCTATCAGCACCTGTGCCCCTGTGCCCCCTCAGTACAGGTATATTTTATCAAGCCTTCACAAATTTTCCAACCCTGAAGCAGTTAATCATATTACATCTTGACTCTTATATGATATTTCAGTTAACTTGCTACCCTTAACCACGCTGTAGTTGCAAGAAGCAGATATTGTAAAAAAGCAAATTAATGAAAACAGTCCAAGGTTTTGCAGAACTGTCCAGTATCAACATTCCAACAATAAACTATATATGGTTGTTTTGGGACATCTAAAAGTCAATATATAATCTGTCTGTCCATTTGTTTTCTCCAGTGATTTGATTCATTTCTGTCAGCTGTGTTTTAAGACTGCAAATGCAGTGATGATGCAATGATCACATAACTTTGCTTTCACTTAACTCTCTGTTTTCTGGTTCTTTTTACACGGTTTTCTTTTCTTTTCACATGACCATCACATAGAAAATGTGATAAACACGTAACGCAAGGGCAGATTTCAGTCAAATTTAAATGAACCTTCTGCTTCTGCTCATGTTAAATCTTATTCCCTGTGTAGAGGAATCTGTCTCTGTCATGTCAGCTTATTCACTGTGTGAACATATGCAAAAGTAATAATCCATGAACTCTGATGTAAAGAGATAAAGCAAATTATTTACGTGATGTTTGCTAAAAGACATGGATGCAAACAGAGAGGGAAAGCAGCTGTGAAGGGGTGTCTGAATCCAAGGTTGGAAAATGTAGGGACTACAGTTGAATCTTTGTTCCCATGACGTATTGAATAAATCAAGATTTTATCAAACTGTGGCATAGCTCTTCAGAAGTGTGAATATAAGAATCTTTATTGTATTTACTCCTGGTTTTGTTTTCCTTGTTATTTTGCTTTTGTTTCTAGTTTTGGGGTTTTGGAAATCATGATTTGTGCTTCCACTTCCATTTGAGGTTCTGAAAAAATGTGCTCATCCTCCTTCTGCTATTTAAATATATCCATTACCATTTCTGATCAAAGAATGAAAATGTATTGTGTGACTGCATTTAAGATCTTCAACAGGAAGACATGATCACACACACTCATACACACATGTTCAAAGCCATCTGTGTGACCAGCGACCCTGTGACCTTGTGAGTGTTAGTCTCAATTCTGGCGCTTAAGCCTGTGTGTCTTTCTTCAAAGGCTGGGTAATGCTTTCCCTGAGGGCAGACACTGGCACAAACTGGCCTCCACTTCCATTTTTCTTGCCCATTTCCCCTTCACTCTGTCTTTTTCCTCATATTTGTTATTTTTCTCCTCCTCTGCCAGTTCAAGCTCCTTCCTTCTCAACCATTCCCAAATCCTCTTTCTCTTCTTTTTCCCTGCCCTCCAATATCTCACTCTTTTTTTTTCTTTGTGTCTCTACCTCCTCCCTCCTCTGCTCTCTACTTTTTGCATGGTGTTCAGCAGGGGAGCCACGAGGCAGAGAAATAATTCAAAGTCTTTGCATATTGCAGGCGCTCTGGTCAGCGGCGGAGCCCCGTTGCACTGACACATTAGTTTATCTGGACTGACCCAGCAAACAGCCTACGCCATGACAAATAGCCTAGTTGTTGCTGTGCACACACACACACACACACACACACACACACATACACAGAAGACAGGCATATGCAGAATACACACTCCTCTGTCTGTGGGCCGGGAAGCAAGTGTGCCTGCGGAGCAGACAGCTTTAAAGAAATCTCCAACCAAAAAAAGGAGGAAAAAAAAAAACAAATGAAAGCGGCAAGGGAGAGAGGGAGTAAAAATAAAGATAAAAAAACTAGAGAGATGTACTGTAGCATCCCTTTAGGTAACAGAGTGATTTTCTGCATTGTTTAATTTTTAATCACTTTGCCTTCCCCAGCATTCCTCAGCTCTTTTTTGCATATTCTATATATAAATATATAATTAATGTCTGAGAGGCAGATAAAAGAAAAAAATACAATTCTCACAAGAGCGGCTGAGAATCATTTGTTGTTCTCGAGAACAAATTAATGCCAACGATAAAAAAGTGGAGTTGCTGAGGCCACGCTTTTTCACCCTCGTCTTCTTTTTGTACAACTTTGGCACATCACATGTTCCTTTGTTCCACAGGCGAAGCTTTGCTGGTCATTTTGGTGTGTTTCTGGAACAAATAGTCTCCTGAAGGCAGACGGGCTGCAGACTGGCAGCTACTGAACGCACCACTGGGAGGACAGATGAGACTGGAGTAGTGAGCTAAGGTAGGGGTGCTGTGATAGTGCTGTTACTGGTGATGTGCTGGATGTGTGTCAGAGGCAGCCTGATGCTAGCACCATATGGCTTAAAGACATTTTTGTTACTGTCCCTGTTATGACCCTGTGTCATATTTGTTCCGATGTTTCATTTGATAGAGCTCTCCCCTTTTAGTTAAAGTGTGTGCATGTGTGTGCAATTGATGAGCAGGTAAGATGTGTAAGGTAAGGTAAGTAAGGTATTCTGGCTTTTCGGGGCAAACACAGATGTTCCTATAGTCAAACTTGAGTAAGGAAAAAATTCTGCTTTGTGTGTTGTAAATTCAGATATTTTGACAATTTCTCCCATTTGTCCAGGACATTGAAATCTTCTAGCACATATGGACCGCCACCAATTTTCTGATCAAAGTAAGTTAGTCCTCTCATGTAGCCAGTTTTGTTAATGGTGACTTAACTAATATGTATTTTTAAATATTATTATTGTTTTAATAATAATTGAGTTTTTATTCCTTATACTAAAAATTGAAGATGAACATTTTGAGTAGGTGTTCCTCTTGCGTTACAAGCAAAGTGTTGTGTTAAGAGCAAAGTCCTCCATGCAGTCATTGATTAAAAAACAGAAGGACCAAAAACTTACCCAAAAGAAGAGTTTCCCCCATGTTGTAGAATAAACACAATACACCTGGAGATTGTGCTAGTACTGTTTTTGCGAGGGCCATCTGATTTGATATACTGTATTCATTGTGATCCACACTGTCTTCGCATGATGGCCTGGCTTGCAATCTCCATTCCAGTTCAATGGTGCTGAGATCAGGTTGTGTTGACCAGTCAAGTTCCTCTACACCAAACTCATCCAATCCTTAAAAAAAGTCTCATAAAGAGGTCTGTCTGAATACTTCTGTCTATATAGTGTACATAGTCAAACCACGGAAGTTACACAGAAATAAATGCATGCTTCTAATGCAAATCACCTTCATAAGCCACCAGGCCCTGAGATGACCCATGCTTACTGGCTAAAGGAGCTAACTACACTCTATGAGTGCCTAGAAGCACAAATGAACCAGCTTCTGATGGGACTCCCCCAGAATGGCTAACCCAAGGAAGGACAGTCCTCATCATGAAGGATCCTCAGAAGGGTGCAGTTCCATCCAACCACCTGCCAATAACCTGACTCTGCACAACATGGAAGCACAACAGGCATCATGTACGGGTCCATAAGTGAGTGATGCTCAAAGGGGAAATGGTAGCAATACCAGGGCCGCCAAGCACCGGCTAATGGTTGACAGAGCAGTCACTTGGGACTGCAAGACCAGACAGACCCACCTGTGCACCACCTGGATTGATGACAAGAAAGCCTACGACTCAATGCCACACACAAGGATACTGGAATGTCTGGAAATGTACAACATCAGCAGGACATTAAGAGCCTTCATAAAGACCTCGATGGGTCTGTGGAATACAATTCCAGACGTCAACTCAAAGCCAATTGTACAACTGCTGCATATACTAAGGTGATGTGCTATCCCCGTTGCTGTTCTGCATAGGCCTATGCACCCTCTGCCAGGTCATCTCAAAGAGTGGTTACGGATACCAAAGTGCGGCAACCATCAGCCACCTCCTCTACGTGGATGACATCAAGCTGTACGCCAAGAGCTAGCGAGACACTGACTCGCTGATCCACATCATTGGGATCTACAGCGATGACAATGGAATGTCATTCAGAATAGATAAGTGTGGCTGGACGGTAACAAATAAAGGGAAGATGATTAGAACAGAGGAGGTTTAGCTACCAGAAAGCAACATTACAAATGTTTAGGACAGTTACAAATACCTTGGGATCCCGCAGGCAAATGGAAACCATGAGGAGGTCGCATGGAAGTCAGCTGCAGTCATATACCTACACAGAGTGAGGCAGGTCCTGAGAAGTCAGCGGAATGTAAAGAACAAGGTCCGGGCCATCAAGACATATGCCTTGCCAATCATCAGACACCCCACTTACATAATAAGTTGGCCAAAGGAGGAGATAGAGGCCATTGACATCAAGACAAGGAAGCTCCTCACAATGCATGAAGGGTTTCACCCCAAGTCCAGCACTTTGAGACTGTACACTATGCGAAATGAGGGAGGCCAAGGACTAGTGAGTGTCAGAACCACTGTTCAGCACAAAACAACAAAGATCCAGGAATACATCATGAAGATGGACTGCTAAGGCAGTAGAAATCTGGTAATGATGAGGAGGAAGAGGACGAACCATCATGGAGAGACAAGCCCTTCCACGACATGTTCCATCGACAAATAGAAGAAGTGGCTGGTATCAAGAAACCCTACCAATGGCTAGAGAAGGCTGGATTGAAAAACAGCACAGGAGCACTAATTATGGCAACAAAAGAATGGGCAGTAAAAGATCAATAGAGGCTAGGGTCTACCACACCAGACAGGACCCCAGGTGCAGGATGTGCAAAGATGACCTTGAGACAATTCATCACATAGCAGCAGGGTATAAGATGATGGCAGGAACAGCGTACATGGAACAGCATAACCAAGTGGTGTATGGGCAGGAAGTCTCAAGATCAGAACGGCAGATGCCTTCCAAGGTGGTTGAGAATGATCAAGCAAAGATCCTGTGTGACTTCCAGATCCAGACTGACAAAATGGTGATGGCGAAGCACCGGGCATTGTGGTGGTCGACAAACAATGAAAGAAGGCAGTACTAATAGTAAATGTAGCAATCCCATGTGACAGCAACATCAAGAAGAAGGAATACAAGAATAAATACCAAGGGCTGAAAGAGGAGCTCGAAAACATGTGGAGAGTAAAAGAAATAGTGGTGCCAGTATTAATCAGGGCACTGGGGGATGTTACCCACAAACTGGAAGAGTGGCTCTAACAGATTCCAGGTACAACATTGGTGGTTTCTGTCCAGAAGAGCGCAGTAGTAGGAACAGCTAAGATACTGCGCAGAACCATCAAACTCTCAGGCATCTGGTAGAAGACCCAAGCTTGAGGAAGACACACACACCACCCCAGACATATAAATCCCTCTCTCATCCCAGTCAGGGCAGGGCTACATATCCAGTGTGGACCCTTAGGCAATGTCCTTAATGCTATCGGCCTACCTCAGGCATGAGTGAAACCGAACAAATAAGAGTTACACCGGCTTCAATGTCAGCTGGGTCAATAAGGTCCATGTTAGGTGTAGGGGGACCGACGCAATCCGATAAGAAATGGGCTACTGGAACAAGACATTCCAGTGGTCTCCAGCCAACATTACAACATCATATTCACACATATCATATTCTTGAAATGTTTGTTTTTATCAAATGCAACTAAAAAGAGCTTTTAAATGGCGTTTAAATGCTTAATCACAAAAGAATGACCCAACTATTGTATTACATGGCCCTCCAGCAATGTGTGTCTGTGTGTATGTATGTGTATGTATGTATGTGTGTGTATATATGTGTGTGTGCGTGTATAAATATTTATATCTATCTATATATATATATATATACATTATATATAGATACACTGACATTGTGAAAACCCGCCCATCCCTTCCCTTTTCCTTCGATTTCTGGCTTTTCTCCCTCTCGCTCTTTGAACTGTTCGAGCAGCGAGGCTCAGGGTGTTAGCAGGGAATTTGTCCAGCTTTGACAGGGCCGAGTCGGTTTTCCTCAGTGCTCTTTGAAGATCGGCCGCTTATCGACACCAGGGCTAAGCGCCGGCCCTCTGAGCTCTAGTTCCGGCACCGCTGGGAACACGGTGAGGCTAGCCTGCATCACGATCTGGTCACACACATACACACACAAATGCACAGTTAGAGGCTCACACATTCAACCTGTAATAAATTCAATACAAGTACACACCTGCATACATGCGTACACAAAGAATAAAAAGCAGGCACACACGTAAACATGCATGTAAAGGAGACCCACGTGCATTCACAAATCATGCACACAGGAAGACATTTGCAAGAAAGATGTAGTGACATTTGGATGTGTGGGGAAAGAGATAATAGGGATGATGGAGATAGGGGCACAAGCATATGCACACACACTCACACACAAGCATACACACACAATAACCTTTTCCCTTGGCATACAAGGAAGGAAAACATAGAAATACTTGCAAGAAGAAGATCAATGGGGCTTTGTGGCCTCATGGTGTGAAAGAGGTGAGCTGAGGAAGGTGGAATTTCATATTTGGATCTAACATCTATTGTGGAGAATGGACCACTGCTTCAGCCTGTAACTCTGATTCTACAGACACATAAACTATTTCCCTGTTGTGGCCGTGAACTTCAACCTGCTGTATCCTCTTTCAACCAAAAGAAAAGTTTTAGTTCAGTCTGCTCTTTGTTCAATATGACCATGATCATGTTCCCAACTCTATTTTTGATAAGTTCACCACCTAGCAGTGTGTGGTGAACACACTGCTAAGTTGGTGAACACTCTGCTAAGTTGCAAGAAGGCCAAGAATATCAAAATTTGAAGAGAGAATGCTCAGTCAGGTAGAATGTAGTTAAGTCAAGCGTTTGGTTGCTATATTAGACATTCAACATGGTAAACTACTGTAATCTCTGAACTTCTGCATGACATCAAATAGAATAGAGTGTTCTTCACTTTTTATTACTTAGGACCCACTTCTGATTGTTCCAAGGACCACTTTCCCAAATAAATGAAAAAAAAAAACCATGACCAACCAAAGGGAGAAAAAATTAAAATGGGCTGTGACAGGATTTTACAACATTCAACATCACTGCCTGCAATTATGAAACCAAATATTCAGGGTCATGTTTAACATACTTCAGAGCTTTTACTGGCACAGGGTTGTTGGTGCTCTACAAAACAACCAAAACACTGCTCCACATATCACAAAAGTGAGGATAAAACAATACAGAAACCAGTCAGCATAAGTGAAAAGAAAGAAATACTGTAAAATAACCAGCAAAATGCTCAAACACATCAGTAAAATTATTTTTATTTAATTAATATATAATTCTCATATCAGGATGTAACTGACAGGATGTAAAAAAAAGAAACCTGGCATGTATCCCACTCAGTTTTCTTGAGCAAAGTTTTTCTGCATGTCACCTAGACTCTATTAGACTACTGTTTTCTGTTCAATTAAGTTTACACTGAATTTGGTAAGTCCCCTTTGTGCTGCCAAAACAGCTCTGACCTGTCAGGGGAAAGGACACAGGACCTCTGGCGGCATTTTGTGGTCACTGGCATCGGAATGTTAGATCTTTTGGATTGTCTTGGTCTTGTGCATTGATGGTGTGGCCTCCAGATGGGAGGGTGGATTTGAGTTATTCCAGTGCATCCCAAAAATTCTGAATCAGGTTGGGATCTGGGGAGCCTGCAGGCCATTGTTGTGGTTCTTGAGACATTCCTGAGCTGTTTTTAAAATATGATGGGGTGCACTGTCCAGATGGAGGATAGCTGCTGCTGACAGAAGAACTGTTGCCATGTGTGTGAGTTTTTTGTCTGTAATGTTTAGGTGGGTGGTGTGTAAAGAACATCCACAATTGTCAGAACTCAAGGTTTCCCCACAGAACATTGCATTGTAAACAGATGATTATTTCTATTCACTTCATCTGTCAGTGGTGTTAATGTTGTGACTGGTCGGTGTAAGTCTAATAAGGCTGGAACAGACTTGTAAAAGCCTATGCCAAGATGCAATAATAAAATAACATACAGACATTATGTGGGGTTTTCCTCTCATTTGTCACATATCTACAGTTGACGAGAGAGCTTAACATACTGCAACTTGAGAAAACACATGCAAATGGACAAAACACAGGTGAATAAAAAAAAAAAAAATCAAAAAACATCTTCTTTAATTTGACATATATGCTGCAAACAAATGCAACACAACCAAACAGACAAACAGGCTCCAAATACATCATCATTGTGGGTTTTACATCAGATCATTTGAACTGGCAGGCTAATAATAAGCAAAAGGCTAAGGCTATGTCAACAGCAGACAACTACAACAATATCTGACTCATGGTGTCACAAGTGCTCTCAAAGAGCACTGATGAGCAGTCGACTTTAATAACATTATCAATCACAAAAGCTCACAAACCATTGTAACAACTGGTGTATCCCAGCCATGTTCATCAATTTTTTGTGCTCCCTAGAAACATCCATATCACATTTGTACTACTTGTAACATGTTTCTGTATTTGGTTGCGTTGTGAGTGTTTGCAGCTTGTTTGCCTATTTGGTTGCACTTCATATATTGTCAAAGTGATTAAGAAATTTTCTTTATTTGCTTGTTTATTGTATATTTGGATATGGACTCTGAAGTTGCAGTGCATTGGGCTCTCTCAGCCATCATACCATTACACCATTACATCTGCATTAGGACTGTAGGAAGAAAAAGCACATGAAATAAAGACATGTTCTTATATGCAATACAAACGTGCACTATTTGCAAAAGTGTAAAGAGTGACAACACACAAGTCTTACTGTTGTATGATGTAAAATACTACAGGTAAAGAAGTTTCTGCAGTTAGGGACAGATAAACTGCCCTAAGAAGTCACATCTTTGCATAAGTCAAAAGTCTTTCTCAAACAATAAATCCTTTGTAGCCACCTTACATCTAACAAGGTATGTCATATCTTTCATATGGCCCAAAAGGCCATGCCATGATGAGCAAGTCAGCCTTGGACGTAAAATGCTAATAATGGAATAGCTTAGGCTATCATCTGGAAGAAGATTAGAGTCCAAGGCTAAAGCCAGGAGAAAGGCCGGTAACAAATGATAAAGACGGAGTGGAGAAAGGCAAGGTAACTTTAAGAGGAGAAGGTAAAAGAGGGATATCTGAGGATTTCAAGGAATGATAAAAGGCCAGGGACTATAGAAGTAGAAAGACTAAACTAGCTTTATCATTGTGGAGGAATTTAAAGAAGATTAGGTTGAAAATCATGTGATTGTCCCTCGTCACAGACACATGGAAATATTTTGATGGCTGTTGACGAGTGACTTTAAAAATCAGCTTTCACCTTCCAGTTCCAGGCTTTTGGTATCTGATTGGAAGGATGCTTTGAAGATAAAGGGCCCCAAATGAATTTCTCCTTCATTAATCTGTTCCCAAGCATAAGATGCCAGTAGAGGTTGAGCTAAATCTGGCTATCAGAAGAAGGACAGACAAAAAAAAAAAAAGTGCAAATGAGAGAAACAGAAAAATGTAAAAAAAGATGGAATTGTCCATATGTTTTAGAGGCTGGCTGTCTTTCCCTTTCACTTTCTCTCCCAGCTTCTGCTGTGTCTCTCTCCCTCTCTGGTTCCACCACTGACCCCACTCATTAAAGCTGATTAAAACTTTTGCAGAGAGCGCTGTTTGCCCTCAGAAGACGATAACCTCTACAAGGCTGCTACATAAAAGAATAATAGCCGACTACAAAAGAGGGTTGGACAAAGAAAAAACCCCTTCGCCCGTGCCCAGCAAGGCCCCAATTGGAACATTTTAGAAAATTAATGAAATTTTAGATCAAATGAATTATAAATTAAGGAGGGGGAAAGGAAAAAAAGAATGAATAAGTCATAAGAAAATGTACTCTTGCTATCAAACTGTAGGAACATGTTATCCTCCACCAGGCTTGAAGAAACAGGGTCAGGTTCAAGCCATGTGAATTGGGAGGAAAACAAAGGGTCCCGCTCACTTGGCTTTGAAGATAATTGTTGCAACAATACTTGAAAGGGGAGTCTGGCCCCGGCCCCTACTGAGACTCAGTCACTGTTTTTGTTGTTTTGTTGTTCACTGTTGTTTTTTTGGCGTAGTGGCAGCAGGGACTTGCGACATGTGGGAATGCTCCTTTTTAACAAAATCACATCAAATTCAAGCACAGACTGAATGTGTGGCACTCTAGCTTCTTCTGTCTAATTAATAAAACCCCTTTTAATGTGGCATTAAAAATAAAAAATGGAGACACTGTGGTGGAGGGTATATAAATTGGTTCGTGCAAAGTTAGAAGCCTTGGAAAAGTTGTGGTTAGTTGGAGTTTTTTTCTTTTCCGTGTGTGAGGCAGTGGTTGCCGTGCGACATGACATTATCAGAGAGGCGTGTGACTCCCCTCGATACTTGTCATGTTCGCATTCAGCTGCTGTCAAATGTGACTGAAAAATTCATAAAAGTGAGAGCTTGGTCCGTGTCAGCTGTCATTTTGTGCTGGTAAATCTAAGGTTACATGTTACTGAATTGCTGGTTGAAGTACTTAACAACAGCGCTTCACACACACACACACACAGGGCATGCCACACACCAACACAGCTGAAGGGTGTTAAATGGATCATTAACACAGAGCTTAAGAGACACTCAACCTTTCTCCAGCAGGGGTTAGAGGTCTTGGGCCTGAGGAAACAACCCACTCTGTGATCAAAGGGCGGTCAACACTGGTCAGCCCCGCTGAGTTCATTCACTTTTACAAGCTAACCTCAGCTGATTGTGTGTATACTGTGTGTGTGTTTGTGTGTGTGTCTGTCTGCCTGTGTGTGAAGACAATGGGACTTACAGCCAGAATCTTTAACTGGCCATCAAACTCTTTACCATCTTAAATTTCCTAACTTTTTTTTTAAACTTTATTTGCTTAAACTCTTTTTACACTTCATAGCAACAACTTATTCTTAATTATAGTGAATTGTAACAATGAGTTACAGTTAAATATTCATTTAAGAGAATAACATTATCTATTAAAGTTTCTCCCTCTCTTTCAGTTTGACCCACACATTGTTGTTCACACCGTATCTCAATGCTGTGGCTGCCAAGCCTCCAAGACATAATTCAAAGGGCTTTCTCTGTTTGACCATGAACACTGAGCAGTGAGGGTGAATGCTTCAAATTCTCATTAATACCAGCAAAGTATTTTATTCAGCAACTGACTTCACTTCTCAGCCTTGGTACAACCTACAATCATGAATCACATTGTTACTGGATTGTAGATGTGTGGTCATGGAGCCATATTCTTTTGTAACATCTGGATTTTATATAATCTTCCATGGGCTTTCTTACCTCGGATGTTCTCTGACTGTGATGGTATACACAATGGGCTCAGAATGACACATTCCTAAGAAAGGTTTGTACTCTTGTCATTGTCTCCATTGACAAGAGTGCAAAGTTGTGGAACAGACTACACTGGGAGGTACTCCTCACCTTACTGTAGTAATGGGGCAAATCAGCCTCAGCAAAGACTATGTGTTTGCACGGTGTCTTGAAGGAAGACTAGAAGAACCACTTTGACCAGTAAGAGTGGATATTTGAAATGAAAAGTTGAGAATTTATGCAGTCGTCTTTATGGCAACGCAACCAGATATTTTAAAGGTACGATTGGTAATATATTTTAGACACATTTTTGTTGTATTTGTTGAATAGCTGATCCTGACAGCAATCAATAAATTAAATGCTCTGAGAAAAAAAGGGAAAGGTATCTGTGGCTGTTACAGGCCTGTAATAATCTACCTGCAGGTCTACCCTTGTGAACTCTGCCCGCGCCCTCATTGCACATGACTGGAGCGTTCCTCAAGACAAGGCATATGTATTGCTAAAGCTATTAGCAAACTAGTCAAATAAAAATGTCTGAGAAACTGAAGCTAGAATTTCCTGGTAAGATACTAACTTGACGGATGTGAGCACAATGGACGTGTTTGTTTTAGTTTGGATATTAGTTTAGATATTCAACAACATAAGAGCAACATTTGTTGTAGCAATTGAGATTGTGTCCCCCTCAACCTTGCTACCCCAGTCAGGAGAGATTCTGAAATTCTTGCAATTCACTCATCAGGAGGAATGAGTTGCAATGTCTCTTTGCCCCTACGCAAAAACTCAGCTATAAACTCAGAACAAACTCAGAACAGCTATGCACTTTTTGACTTTGACTTTTATGTCGAACCTCTTCTTCTTTTGCATTTCAGAGAGGGTCTGACCTTCTGAGCTAGCAACATTCACTGTCTCCATCCCATGCTGTCACAAGTCTTTTGGGCATTTGTAGTGCCCACACTGTGTCCACCATACAATATATTCTTCCTTGCCTCTAAATACTTGATTCGCACACTGCTTTAAGCTTATTTCTCTGAATTAACCTTCATTCTCTACATGTACTTAGGGTTGATTGATATTAGTTCGGGGCGTTTCACTGAGTATTTGAAGGCAACTATTGGCATTTAAAATGTGAGGCAAGAAGCTTGGTCACTTGCTAAATTTGATTTGGATTTATAAAAAGAAAGTGTGTAGTGTGTGTAGGCATAGATTACAGAATATTTTGAGCATATGCACTTTCTGTGTTTCTATAAGCAACCTTTTGATGTGAATTCTGCACAGTTTTATAAATGAGGCCCTTAGAGCCTGGAGCTTGCCAAGTGATGAAATAAAATATGTTGAAGAAACAGTATGATTGAAAAAAGTATTTGCAATCTACCTTTGCTGAAATGAAGAGTGTGTGTGTTGTCATGTCTAACTGTGCCTTTAAAAGTTTGTGAGGACTCAAAATCTGAGCAAATCTTTTTGGGGTTTTGACATTGTTTGGGTATGTACCTCTGAAATGGGATTAAAGAGTAGAAAAAAGGAAAGGAAAAAAGAAAGAAAAAAATGCATATGGGAGAAGCACTGTAGGTATGTTTTGACAGGGCTTTAAAAAACACCATTTGCGTGGTTTCCATCGCCTTTGCATCGTTTTATTTACAGTATTTGGGGGCTACACTATTTAAATAGTGTTATGCTAACCCTAGGACGCTGACCAATGGCAGAACTACTAGTTTTTAAACTGCACTTCCCGACCAATGACATTTTTAAAAAAAATATTTAAAGCTCTGGGTCTTAGGCCAAACTCATGTGTTCTTATCCCCTTCATAAAGGTAGTGAACAGAGCTTAGAAGTAAAGTACAGAGCAGTGTTTCTGCACTAGCAAGCACCTTGGTCAAAACCCCTGAGGCTGACATTTTATTCCTGTTTGAGACAATAACTTGCTCTTTGAGCCATCCAACTATGTGTGTGCCTGAGAGAGAGTGTGTTGATATTGTATTAGAGTATAATAGAAAGCCAAAGAAAAAATTCTCCTCCATGTCATACCCTGACATGTGTTTGTATGTGTGTTAAGAGAGAAAAAATGACAGTGGATATCTCTCTCTCTGTCTCTCTCATAACCAGCATGGTTACTGAGATGGGAAAAACGAGGTTAACAATAGATAATCGGACATGGTGTGCCAGTATTTCTTACAATAGGCTGTGGCTGGCTCTCACAGCTTGCTACTGTATGCTCCTCAATAATTAATGTGCTCCTCCCTGGATGCTCTGCTACATGCCAAGCTTTGATATAAGGTTACTGAGCTTAGGGTCCCGCCACAGAACGGGAGGCAGCACCAACAGCGTGGCATTTCATGTTTTACTAGTTGAAATGCCCATACAGGCTCCTCTTCACTTTGGATGTTGGTGCAGGAGCAAGTCCTAATCAAGGTCACAGGAAGAACAGTCAGCATTTCTGTTATTTTCTATTTTTTCTTCCAGATATAATTGGAGTGTTCTGTCATTTTCTCTGAGACCTGCTTTTAATGTTGTGCAGTTTTGGGACAGTTAATGTTGCAGTTTATTTAAGTCTGCATACAAAGCATGTCACAATGAAACAAATGCTGTGCAACAAATTACAGTAGTATAATCCTAAAATGCTGTAAAAATTCCGCTGTGAAAGTATTACTAGCACCATACCTACAAGCTGCTGTTCTGCATTTTGCATGTCAAGGAAAAAAAACAAAAAAAACAAAAAACATTTGCTTTACTTTCTCAAAGACCAAAGGACAACAGAAATAGAGATCTATGGTGTCAGGACATTTACAGAGAGGATGAGAGTGGTAAACTGTGGGAGCCAGCCACCTAATAGCATACATTGATCACAGGTTCATAAATAATGCTACTGACATAGGCTCATTGTGCCTGTAGATCGAATGGTGCAACTAAAGTTTTTACTGTCAACAAATGTGACCCAACTATAAAATGCCCATGTTTAGTTTGGAATTCGGTTTAACAGTTTGTCCACTTGAAACAGCAGAGGATATTTTAACATTAAGAATTGACTGCTTTAAGAAATGCATTACCTGGTGATTCACTTAGCTAGTTTTATGTCATGTTCATCCACTTTAATGGTTGTATATAATGATGCCACCTCCACCCAAATTTTGTTAGCCAAAATTTTTGTCCTGGTAATTTGATTGGTGCGATATTTGTGTGGGCTAGCTACACATTATTTATTTATATCACTTCAGTTCCAACAGCCTAACGGCCATTTAATCCGCTTTAATCTGGTTATCTTTAATCTAGTTTCATCTGAAATGTAATCTGGTTGATGGATCCTCCCAAATTTTGAATGATGTAAAGAGACACTTAATGGCCAATGATGTCTTTGACTTATCTGTCTATATTCTAGATATATTACTATATTAATCTAAGACAAAATTGTCAAAAGCATTGCAGAGAAAAAGATTCAAATAGGTCCAGTTTCTGTTTGCTCAAAAGATACTCTTGTCACTTAGACTGTGTCCAGTCATGCTTGAAAAGCTCAATGTTTACTTTTCTCTAACTATTGTGTCACAGTGCTAACTGGAATACACAGATTTTTATGGCGTCTTCCCTCATTCCTCCTCAAATCGCTCACTGGTAAAGGAAGAGATGGAAACGATCCAAAGGTCCTTGAAGGACTCAAGCAGGAAGTTGCAGTACATGGTTGGCATCTCAACTCTTAAGCCAAGTTTTTACTTTATGCAGTCTTATATAGTCGTCAGTCCATATTTACCATATAAGTTGCCAGTGCTCCTCAGTTGTAATTCAACTGATATCTTGGGAAACAGACATTCAGTATGAGAATCTACAAATCTGTCCAAAAATTCCTTTGTCTTCTCTATCAAAAGAGGAAAATATGCATAATGGTATCACTATTGTTCACATTTGGTTACAAAGTGAGAATTTCTATTTGAAGTTGACTATAATATTGTTCATTTAATACATTTCTAGATTTCCCATAATCTTCATCAAAAGCTCACAAGTGACCAACCCCAGAATGACCTTTTGACCTGGATAAAAACTCCCCAGACAGAAAGTTTCACATGCACTGCTATAAAAAGTGTGAAAACTGTAACAGGAAGTTGGCAGGCCCCTCACTGTTCTGACATATGCAGAAACCCCCCTTACGCACAGGGATCTGTCAGTCAGATTCAGGGGCACAGCTGCAGCAGGGCATGGGGAGAATTAGCCCCCTACTGTGCCCCCCCACACCCACCTGTCCATCTCCACCCATCAACTTTCCCTCCCTCCACCACTCATTCTTCCACCCATTCACCCCCTAACCGAGGGGCCTTCTTTTCCTTAGACCCTAATCATGGAATTTCTCCAAATAATATGGTTTATTTTAGTAACGGGCAGTAGGAGTCAAGCTCGTCAAGGCCGCCCATTTCTGAGATTTTAATTCTTACTGTATGTTGTGTGTATGCTGCAGAGAAATTATGTGAATAGGAAAATACATGTCTCTAATGGTACTGTAGCAAGGCAGAGAAAACAGTAATGACTTTTTGCCGAGTGTCTTCTTTCACATTCTGCCTAAAATTCATCAATGATTTGCTTGATTTGTAACTCCGTTCTTCGTCTTATAGTCCTTCATTCTTCTCACTTATTGAGACACATCTGTGGCAAGGGGAGGATGGACAGTAGATGAAGGGCTGACTGACAACTGAATGAAAGAAAAAAGAGAAAAAGGATAAATACGTGAAATGTGCATGGTAAGGACCGAAGCAGTCATTTTCTCTGCTTGCAGTCCTAAGAGCAAGGGAATGAGTGGCCATCTCTCTACACTGGGGATTACGTCGGTCAGCTTTTGTGTGCGGAAGGGTTTAGGGGTTCACACCAGATTAGGGACTGGAGGATTAAATTAGGAGACTTCAAGAAAATCCCTCAGACGCGGACTCTGTTTATCCCTGTGTAGGCAAACACCAGTTTAACTTAGCCATAAATACTGTCATGTGTATCAGTAGTCAAAGAACATTAAGTACTTATGCACTTTTAATTACCAGGAAGTATATTTTGATCAAATAAAGCAGAAAGAGAAGAAAAAGAGAGAAATTCAGTTTCTTGTTTATTGGACCATTTACATACTATTCTTTTTTTTTAATCAAAATATTACAGAAAAACTAAGTATGAGATCCTTTCTTAGTACACTGTATTCATTCTGATAACTTACTCAAGTTGGCAGACTGTCAGAAAATTAATGAATTCTTAGAGGATTATTGATTTATTTTGTCTCAGCATGTACAAGTCCAGTGGAAATTTGCAAGTTTCAATGAAATGCAAATACTTTTGTCGTGCAATCAGTTGGTTTGTAATGCTTACAAATGGGTCATACTCAGTGCAAAAGGAAAACGCATGAAAAACAAGAGCAGTTCATTTGATGCTGGTCTTTTCCCTGAATTTTGCGAAGACAAGCATTATCACACAATTACAAAAACACAGTTCTTATCTATCATATTTGCACTCCACTCCCTGCCTTTTCCAGGCTGTCACAATATACATTCATTTTTCCATCTGAGTGAAGAGCTTGTGTGTGACAGGCCTGTTGGTACTCCTGCATTCAAATCTAACATTTCCTTTCATGTGAGGCCTTGCACCACATAGCTGGCCACAAACCAGCCTCCAAAAAATCTCTAAAATAAACATCTGCACTCTCTTTGAGCACGTCTCAATATCCATATGTGGTGCTCAGGCCCATGCTTTACTGAAAGGACCAGGACCCTTAATGACCCTCATCTTATGTTTAAGCAAAGAGGATTAAACCACGTTTTATACCTTCGTTTTTTAAAGAAAGCATCCGTCCACCAAATCAGAGGGTGAACGCTTGCAAACCCAAACACTGAACCGCATAATGACAGCCAAGGCCTCTGGCAAAGAGGCCACAGAGGTTGTAAAATAATGTGGGGAGGGATGGAGTGGGAAATGACCAGTGCTTAAGTATGGGTTTCCTTCTGGGTTATACATGTCTTTATGTGTGTGCAGGCCTTGTGATCAGTGAGCCCCAGAGTGGAACAGTCGCCTCAAATAGAGTGCGACAAGCAGCTTCTTAAGTCAAAGCCTGAGAACCGTGACAATCTGCAGCTCAGTGGGAAGGGAGGTGATACCACACCGGTGTCAGGGAGGAAACAGAGATCCTCATCTGTATTTCTAAACCACCCTAACCAACATGTTCATGACAAATTGTAGATCAGGTTAAAGCAAATGACAAACTGCAAGCTCTTCATACCACTGTGGTAAACATTTGCTCCCTGACATTCGCTTAATTTTAGGAGGGGTTTATGAATGCCATCCAGTGCCAGGTTTTGGTAATTTGTGATTAGCTTTCGTGGTTGGAGTTTAGACAGTCCTGTGTGGGACTTTTGGAGTGGGATGTGGGGAGGGTGACATTTACAAACCATTTTCCTCCAGATGTCCAATACAGAAGAGGAAAGAAGTTGTGGGCTCCCAAATTAATATTAACTTTGATTTACTCTACCTCATGTAGAGACCTTACCTATCATGATTTAGAAAGGAAACACCCTCACCAGCATTACTTATATTTTCTTTTAACCCTCGCCTTGACTTAAGATACCTCCTAAAACCCCAACAGTGTCCACCCCAGTAGCTAACAGTAGTTTGAAGCAATACTGCGGAACTTTTAAAGCAGTTCTGGAGAAATATCGTTGATCGTTCAGTCTGGTTTAAATACCTACCCATATGGATTTCACAGCCTGGAATTGGAAATCAAAAGCTCATCAGCTGTCGTTCTCAAGAAAGTTACATAGTTTTTAACTAAAAGAGACAAAGGATTTCAGTTGGCCTGTAGGCTACCATTTTCAAAAATAATGTGAGTGAGTGCTACAGTGGCACACATTTTAGAAAGATAAAGTTCACTTTGTAGATTAACATATATGTTTCTCTAAACATTGTTTTTTCAGTAAGTCTAACAAGGGTTGAAATAAAATAAAGTCTGAATCTGGGTTGAGGAACAAAAACCCAAATAAATGTTAGCTGGTTAAAAGATAAAAAATATTTTCTGACATCCCCATAATAGTTTTCATACAGTTCCTAAGAAATCTTTATTAGTTCTGGAGAGCTGTGTATTGTTGTAAAATTGAATAGATATATATGCATAAATGCATGTGTTTTTGCCACGGACATCTATGTTATGCAAATGAAGGTACATCGTGCTTAAATTAAGAAAACCTTCAATGTGCCTTCTGTTCTGAGCTCACTTCATAACCACAAAAGCTCCCTGAATGGCAAATGAAGGACAGATTGCGCCAAAACCAATTATTGCTCCTTTGTTTTAGCGGTTGTTAAGTCCACAGATCTCCTAAGAGCTGGGGCGCTGTTTTGATGTCTCTGAGTCAGGGTTGTTGGTGGATGGCATTAGCCACAGCTACAGCCACAAAGAGCCAGGCGGTGATGGGGCCCAAGCCTCAGTCCAGATGGCACACTGCCACCGCGACCTTGTCAGCACCTGCTCCCCAGGCACTTTGTCCGGGCATCGCCGGCGGGAACTGAGACGGGCACATCATGCCACCCCATCGCCATGGCAGCTAATGAGTCCCGTGCCCGCTTAATTAAGGAAACCAGCTTAATGCAAGAAAGAGGGAGGCGGGGGGACATTAAAAAAAACAGCATATGCTGGACCACAACCAAAACAACAGAAATAAATAATTAGCCCCCAAAAAGGGAGTGATCGCTAGAGCCAAAATATCATTAAAATTTGAAATGTAAATCTCCTTATCGGCCTCCCAATGTCACGAATTAGCACTACAGCTCGACGCATTAAATTAAGGCTAAAAATATTCAATTAATAAATGAATGAGTGGTGATGAACTTTTGATTATATTGGGCTACAGTCCAAGTGTACCTTATCAGCAAATGTCACCTTGGACTGGGCCTCGTTGGTCTGTTAAATAGCGTCAGAGCATCCTTCTTTATCTGCCTATTTATTTCTTTTTCTTAAAGAGCACTCCATATCGTGAAGCCTCTCTGCCGAGACGAGGGCTGTCCGTGTTTATGCCTGATTAGCCAAAGTACCACAACATGCACTTGCTTTTGCTCCAGCAAAAAAAGGCAATAAATCATTTAGATTTTATTAAACTCAAATTAAAGCTGTGTGCGTGTGATGGAATTACACCGTTTAAAATGTTACATGTCAGACCCGCCCCTCCCTCTGGATACACACATGAGCCTACACCTTTTCCTCCAGCTTGGCCTTCATCAAGCATGCACACAGTCAACCCCTATGTTCCTTCACCCTTATTATGCAGGACGGAAATGTCCCTTTAAGAATGTCAGCCATTTCCAAAAAAAAAAGAAAAAAAAGATAGAAGGCACAGAAAAAAAAAATCCTGTGTCCCTCTACATCTGAGGGCCCAGAGAGTGGGGAGGGACGGGGAAAGAGAGGGGAGGAGGGGGGGAGGAGGCTAATGTGCAAACTTGTTTCCGTCCTCTACGGCTCGCCCATCATTTATTCAGCAGCTCGGCGCTCGAGACGGGCCACTCGCATTTGCTTGATACTCAATTATACATTAGTGTACATCACTTGGCAATCTGTTCATATCAATTTAATTGGATTTTAATATTGCCTCTGATCTTGTTGTCCAATTAACAGTGCTGGCTGGCAATAAAGCAGAACCACACACTATGTGACACCTTTGATCCCCGCCATATGGAGCCCTTCCATTGATTACCGGCACCGCCACTGAATTTCACTCCCTCAATATGGCCTGTGATGAATGGAGGTGGAGGATATGTGTGGAGGTGGTGGTGGTGATGGTGGTGATGGTGGGGGTTGTGGGGGGGGGTGTGAAGGGGAGTGGAGTGTGAGGTATGTGTGGAGGCATCATCATCATCCGCCCCCTCCCAACACCCTCCACCTCCACACCCACACCCACCCAACCACCACTGATGTGATAAAAATTTCACTTCGCCGCGCAACTTCATTTATTCTGTTGACATTCGCCTCTGATTAAAAACAATAAAAAAAAAAGGAGAGAGAGAGTGAGAGATGGTGCGACCATGCCCTGAATAGCATATGCAAATCAAACCCCGGGCATCTATCTTGAAACCAAGGGGACTGACTGACTGACTGCCTGCTGTCTGCCTGGCACACTGGCACCGCCTTGACAATGACAACATGCTTCAGAGCAACACCTTTTTTTTTTCTTTCGCTATTTATGGTCTGTCTTTTCCTGTTTCTTCCTTTATCCTTTGTTTCTATCCTCCTGTCCCCTCCCTTCACCCTTCTACCAATTGCCTGTGAGGGGTATTCACGGCAAGTGCTGGCACTCGTAAGAGCAACAGTCAGCAAACATAGGCAAGAAGAAGAACACAGAGGACGATAGAGTGCAGATTATTCCCTCTTTTCACAAAAATGAAGCAGTGGAAGGGGGGGAAAGGAGGAGGAGATAGCAAAATAAGGAGAGAGGAGGCATCCATTTTTTATAGGGACTTAACATGACTTCTCAAAGTGGTAAACAATAAAAGCTGCATGGAAGAGGATAAAGAGGAAAGAGGGAGAGGAATGGCTCACACAGTAGCAATAGCTGTAAAAATGACCCGTATTGAGGTAGCTGTGGTGAAAGTGTTGTACCAGTTTTGTTCACATGAAGCCAGAGGGTAAGATGAGCTGGTGAGATGTGTGTAGAGTGGGGGGGCTGGAGATACGTGCATGTGTGTGGGGGGGTGGGGGGGATGCTGCATGGAACAAGGAAATGGGTTGGATGGTGGTTGTTGGGAGGGTGCTGTTGGGACTACCAGATGCCCCTAATAAGACATCTGAAATGGCTTTGAAGGGAGTGTGTACATCTAACTGTTTGTGTGTGTGTGTGTGTGTAAGACTGTGGTGAATTTGACCCAGTTCATGTTAAAACGCACATTCCAAAGTAGGGTTGCACTGACACCACTTTTTCTCTGACCAAGCACACCTACTTACATTTGGGTACTTGCCGATATGAAATACCATTATGAGTACTCTCGCTATCACTTAGTAAATTCATTATATAAAACAGGGGTCATCAACTACGTTTGTCTAAATGTCAGATTTTTTTAAAGCATACATTTACTTCTAGTTAGTCTGTTATTGTTTATTTTCACTTTCTTACAAAGTATTATTAGTTATTTTTATTGACCTATGTCAGTATGAACAGACTCTGTAAAAAACATGAGAAATCCATAATGATAACTTGATACTTAACTAGAAAATGTTCTCATATTCTCAACTAATGAAGTACATCTGACCAGTGTAAATAAACCCAAGTGATACTTCCTTGCATGTAATATTCACACTTAATGATTCTCCGACAGCTCTCCTCCTGTACTGCGGACAGTGCTCTGCTGTCAGCTCCAGGGAATGGCCAGCCTGGTAGCTGGGTGGTTTGATGGTCCGCAGAGTAAAGACGATGAGTGTGGAAAATTACCTGATTCTGTAGAATGGGTGAACTATGAACTATGGACATAAGCTGATGGACAGACTGGTCCCCCTCCACTGTAGACCGTAGCATGTAGTGTGGGCTACTCCGACAGGCCTGGACATTTTGCTGGAGTCTTTTAATTAATTTAACAGAGTGTAGTTTTCAGTTTGCTCTAGTTTATTACACCATTGCTCCAAACTTCTTACATTGTCCCTCTTTTGTCTACCTGCTCAGCTCAGCTGACGAGAGGTTAACATCACACTGCCATAAAATGGTATCGCTTGCAGGTGTATTAGAGTAGTTTTATGATTCTGAGTATGAGTACATGTATTGGAATTGGTGTGTCCTTATCCTTAAAATAAATAAAGGTGTTTTTTATGTCTATGAATGGGTATTTGAGTGTTGGCTTGCCTGAATGCCTCGATACCTGTGCCTGTGCGCGTGTGTGTGTATTGTGTGAGGCCTGAAACCAGCATAGAAGAGCTGATATCTAGTCAAGTGGTCAAGGCTTCTGTATAGTCGCAAAGGACTATTGACTGACTAACCCTCATCACTATACTATAACACAGAAATGTACACTCTGTCTATCTATCTATGTATCTACACTGAAACACTTATTTTTAATACGGTATAGGTGTATACCAGTTATCTCTGTGTGCCACTCTCTCTCTTTCTCTGTGTCCCTGTTTAAAGCACCACTGAGGAGTGGTCTATCATTAGAATAATTAATTGTTCAACCAAGTGGCGTATTCAGAGGGAGCCACTCGGGCAGAAGCAACAAGACAGCAGTTAGTGAGGAGGAGGAGGAGGAGGGTGAAATCGAGCGTGAGGCTACAAAACACAAACAGGTTTTCCTTTTATGAGCCTGAGCAGGCGTGAAGAAGAAAAAGAAGAAAATACAGCTCCTCATGTGTACTTGATGTGTATGATAAATAAATTATCCAAACTTATCTTTTGACCTTTTGAACTCCCCAAGTGAAACCACCTGAAGAAAAAAATGCGAACCTGTCCCTTAAATCGTGGCTCACTTTGATTATGTATTGACTTATTTAGAGCTTCATTCATGAATTTCTTCACCACTTGGAGGCAGCGTAATAATCTGCAAACACAACATGCGGCATATCAACACCTTATAAAGTTGAAATGATAAGTGCACTGGCAAAAAATTGTCTGTTTATTCATTTGGAGCTGTGTTTCTGGTGACCTGTGACCTGTAATTCCAATATGCACTCTCCTTTTAGCTCTGGTGTTGTTTCCGTTAAGTCCTGAGAAACACATCTAGTTCTTAAGCTGTTCAATGCTCCACAGGATTCACCAGCTAGTCACTAACATTGTCTGTCTGAGTTTGGTGCTGGGCAGGTAGTGTACAGTGTGTTTTTGACTTAAAATGGCAGAAACAAGGTGAAAGAGATCAGTCATTTGACCAGTTTGCAGGTCAGGAAACCACTGAGCTAGACTAAAGAGCTCTGTAGAGCTGAGGAAAACTACAGAGTTGATAATATATTTTTTTAATTAATACGAGTAACCTCTTAAACACAGCACATAGTTTTTTGATCCATTGGTAATAATATTAAAGAAATATTGATCGGAGCAAGCTTTAGTATTTATGAAGTCCTGTCTGCTCCCATCTGTGGTGCCCACAAATGTGTTTGCACGTAAGCTCATGCAGATGCTGCAAGACAAAAGCCATATTTCAACATTTTCAGACTGAGCGGTCCCCAAAACCATGGATAAAATGTCCATATTCAATGCATTTTTACAATTCATATTCATTCCCACAGGCCACTGCTGCCAATCTATAGTTCCTTTTTTCAGTGATTTGCTCTTTAAACCTTCCATTCAGGACCTGGAATTAGTCCTGACAACTACATTTTCTCTGTGACTGGGAAGTCTGTCAATCTCCAAGTTGCTTTGGCAATAATCCAACCTGTGCTCTGCCTTTTTCTCTCTATACACTCCGGCTGCCCTGTGTTCCCCCTGTAACTTATGGCTTCACTAACAGCAATATTTTCAAGCCAATATTATATATAACAGACATTAGATTACAACATTCCATACCATAATTCATGTAAAGATATACTGGTCTAAGTGTAAAAGTATATAACCTCAGCCAATGCCAAGGATTTGTATAGACTAAGCTAGGTTGAAATGAAGTCCCAACTTAACCCCGTAGCTTTTAATTACATTCCTTGATTTTTTGGGGCTAATGTTTTTTTTTTGTGTGTGTGTGGACAACAAATTGGGTGTGTTTTATTATTTAAAACGTATTTAATACTTATTTAACACTTCATAACATATTTCAAGAACAATATGGGGTTCACTGTTAACTCGTCTTTTTCTTCTTCTTTGTTTATTTGCAGATCATGAACCAACTTCAAAGGTTTGGCTGCAGCCCTTGACATTGAAAGCAATTGGCGTTGCATTAACATCTTTATTTATCAGATATAATTTCATTATAGCTATCATTTCATTACAGCTGATAAATAGCTGATAATACAAATTTCTCATCAACTCGATAATTTATTGTCCCAATATAGATGATGCCTCTATAATTACCATATTCGCCTTTGTACTTTTTGTATTCAGATGTCTCATTAAGAAGTACAGTTTTGGCATAAATAAGTTTGTTGGACTTTGATGTGTCATACAATATGTTATTATGGTATAGGTGCACATTAAAGCTTCATATTCGCAGGCTGAAGAAAGGAGACTTGAGATTTGATGTGAGAAAAACTGTCAGATTTCACCCAACGGTGAAGGCTGTCGTGATGGATAAGTTCAGATACTTCAACAGAGTCAAATAAGTTCCAAATACAAAATCAGAAGTCATTTTTAAAATTTAAAAATTTGACTGATGTAAACAGGTTACAGTAAAGTGTTTTGAATCACTCCATCTGCAAGGTCTCCGTCTACTCTGTGTGATACAGATGGGACAAGGTGGTGGTTGGTGGGAGCAGATATGTGGATGAAGGGGGGACAGGGGGGTGAATGGGTGGGAGGGGGTACTCATCCTTTCTTATCTGCCATGTTGCCCAATCGATAAATAGGACATCTAGATAAGGCCTTGCAAGCCTTGTGCACACACAGTTATCCCACTGAACTACTGGAAGCAACACACAAACACACACACACAGTCTTGTTTCCATGTCCTATGGGGACATTACATAGACTTACATTCATTTCCTGGAGATTTCCTGTAACCATAACCATAACCATTACTTGGCTAACCCCAACCTTAACCTAACCCTAAATAACACCAGACTGACTGCTGACTCCTGCACACATATATATATATATATCACACACACACATTACACCTATTTTAATTACCCCCCAGAGATATGAAGGAGCACGGAGGAATGCCCTCACCTGGATGCCTGTGCCAGTGCTCTATAAAACCAAATCTTGGTAAAAAATAAAAACCTACATTCCCTCTACCTAACCCTAAAATGTAATCATTTACATTATGGGAACTTGCATTTTGTCCCCACAAGGTAAGTAATATATATATATATATATATATATATATACACACACAGTTTCATAGACTGCAAAGTATACTATTTGCACAGAAGACTCTAACACACACACAGCTTCAAAAACTACAAAGAAGACAGCACGTCGCATGCACACTTACACACATGTACACTCACGCCCCCCCCCCTCCGTTATTTTGTAATCACTTGCCTCTTAAATCACCCTCCCAGCAGTCCACAGGTCTAGATACACGTTTCTGATAGATCTCAGAGTGGTGAGCGCTGCAGCTCCTCCCACCCTGCCTATCACTTTGCCATGAAATTTGTCGGTAAGCTGTGGCGCTTTACGCTTGATCAGTCACCGACTATTTCCTCTGGTGGAAGGCACATCTGCTTTCTCCATCCAGACTCCAGCCGTTTGGGTCCCAGAAGGCAGTGTTAAATTAGCCAACACTGCAGCTTTTTATAATGTTATGAACCAGCTATAATCTTGCTCTGACATGACCCTGAGACCCCGCAGAGAAGGAGAGAAAGAGGGGTGGGCAGAGAATGTGAATGAATTTGTGTGTCTCTTGTTTATAGGTAGGAGAATCTCAACTGTATTCTACTTGCATACTGTACATTGGACTCACTTGACATTTTTAATCTCATTTTGATTGTGCTGAGGCCATATCTCTCAGGAGTTCTTTTTGATCTTATTCTGAAATTCAGAGCAGCTTATTCTTTCGCTTCACCACTTCCTTCTCTCTCATGGCTCTTATTCTGTCTTCCTCTCTTTCTTTATATTATCAGTGCAGCTTGTGTGCATTTATACACTAATGTGTGAAAATGCAAGCTTGTGTGCAAGTGTGTAAGAGTTTGTGTGTATGCAGCTGGATGACTGGCCAAGGTCTTTGAACACTAAGACCTGGATGAAGGATTGAAAGGCCCCTTGAAGCCCCCTGGAAGCCCCTTCAGCCAGAGCTGACATCCTCCAGGGGCCAAGGAGTTAGGGAAGGGAGATCAAAACTGGAGAGTCAAGGCCAAGAGGTCGACATGAAGCAAAAGATCCGGGGAGCATCTACAGTCCAAGGAAGTATTTGTGGTCTCTGCAGAATTTCTAAAAGGGTCAGCACAGTGAGCAAAAAAGGCATCAAAACCAGGAAGACTATGCAACTGCTGTGAAATGTCGGCTACTCTAGAAGAACAACCGGCTGAAATATCACCCTGAGGGGCTATGCCAGGCCCAGTGGCACTCCTGTGATGGTTGGGTTGCTCTGAAAGATATCATGTTCGATATGTTTTCAGATGCCTGTTGAATTCCTAAATTCTGAACTTTGAGTTGTCCGGAACAGCACTGCAAATCAAAGTGTAAATGAGTTTATTTGTTTGAGTTATAATAAAGGTTCATATGCATTTGTCCCCACTGTTACACACACAATGCACAAGGTATAACAGTGACAATATAGGACTCTGTCCCTCTCACCTTGGCCTTCCCTTAAAGTATTTTGTTAAAGCTCAAACTGTTTAAAAGCCTCTTTCAATTGCCTCCCACTCACTACTTTACAATTCAACAAGAAACAGTTAAAGAAGTGAGTAGCCTTAGCCATGACACAGAAACAATGAAGCACTGTGATGGCAATCAATAGCGAGTCTGCAATTCACCATTCAAGGTTAGTGAACTTAGCAGTCCTCTATGTAGGCTAATGGTCATTGAATGCTGCTCTGAACGAATCCCTGGCTGAATTGTCTAGTAATAATCTTTAATTCCTGCACCAACACTTTTCCACAATTAGCCTGCCCTCACCCCATCCATCATTGGTCAAAAAGGCACCTGGGGCACAAAGGAATGAAAAACAAAAAATAGTCAAGGGAGCCTTTCTCATTTAATTATTCATCCATTATTTTGGTAAACAGATGCACAGTTTTATGAATATTTTGTCTGTAATCAGTGAACTGCAGAGTTTCTGTTTTTTTCTCATCTGTCTTTCTTTTTCTCTTCTAACCTTCATCAGTACAGTGAAGAGCAGCTGAAGACACATATGGGCATTGATTTTTGCCCAGAGCCATGTGGGCTGAACTCAAGGAGAGCTTGTCAGAAGAGTCGGAGCGAAGGGAGAGGGAGAGAGGAGGAATGTAAGAAAGAAAGACAGAAAGGAGGACGGAAACCTCCCCAAACGAGCATCTGACAAAAACAAGGTGCCGGCCTGACCCTCACCTCCTTCGACATGTGGAAACTCTGAGAGGAAAAAGATGCTGAAACAACAGCGAAACAAGAGGATGGAGGCAAATATAACAAAAGAAAGGAGCTGCTTTTATTTCCCCACTTTGTGGTTGCCTTTTCTACATTTTCAACAAAGAAATTAATGCCCACTTCGAGTGTGTCCGTTGGGCCACAATCTGTTGGCATGCTTTGATGTGCTCATTGCAGCCTCCTCTGAAGTTCTGTACGAGTTCCCGTAACAAAGGGAATAAAATAGGAGGATAAAGAAAGACGAGAGAGAGGCCTGTTTTTGTATTTGGCAAGGCACTGCTTGTATTCCTAGCGGACATTCTGCCTTCAGCTCTTGTTCCTCATGCTCTTTTTCCCTTTTCTGTCTCTCTCTCTCTCTCTTCCTTCCTTCTCTCCTCCTCTCCAGCACTGGTCCTTGTTGGAAGGTAAGGACTTGGAGAAAGTTAATGATCAAACAGGTAAATCTTATTTTTGTTTGATGTTTATTTATGTCTGTTCTCCATCCCTGTAGCATTCTACCCAAGACCCCACACAGGTTTGTTCTTTTGCCTGTGTTGTGCGACTTAGTAGGAGCAATTTGGTTATTGGCAAAGAGTCAATGATTATGGGAAATAATCATTAAAGTAAAATCAGTGTATGCTTAATACACATAAATATCGGGGCACCACCCTGTCACCAGGGACCAATAGCCAAATTAATAAATAGGAAATAACAGTCTCTTAAAATTGTGAAGGATGATTCCGAGCACTGGCTGTCATGAATTCAGCTGGTATTACAAGTACATACACAATAACCACAGACAACGACAGGTTAAACTATAACAGGATTTATTAAACAGCAACAACCATCCATAGATAAGTATCACTTTATAATAAACACTATTATAATCTAAGTTTTATCAACACACATTAACTATTAACTAAGATAACACAGGTACAGCAGCAAGGGTATATCTATATACAGGAGTGTGTGTGTGTGTGTGTGTGTGTGTGGGTGTGTGTGAGAGAGACAGATGACAACAAAAGTATGGAGGCTAACAAGCTAGCCAGGTAGCGGCTAACAAGCTAGTGGCTAAAAACAAACAAGATGGCGGTTAGCAAGCTAGCCAGAGGGTGGCTAACAAGCTACAGGCTAAAAACAAACAAAATGGCGGTTAGCAAGATAGCAGCTAACAAGATAGCAGCTAACAACAAGCTAGTGGCTGACTACAATTAAGATGGCGGATGGCCACATGAGGGGAGGAACTACAACCAGAATGGCGAGTGGGGAAACTACAACCAAAATGGTGGAGGACTACATGAGGAGGGGTCAGCACACCAGGATGAACAACCACATAAAGGATGACTCAGCAAACAAAACTAGTCACACGCATGTGATGACTCAGCAAACTTCAAATGACTACCGAAGAATACGCCGGCCGTATCATTCAGAGCCAAGATGGTGATAACCAACGTGATGTTGCTTATGTGGTTACAGAAGAGAACAATGGGCGGAAGCCTTTGAGCGCCACGTACCCCTCGGTTACGGTTCGTGATCGCGTGCTCGGACTTTCGCCTCACCGTTCAGAAAGAAGAGTGTGAGGAAAGATAGAAATGAAAATACAAGAAACACAACCCAATAAAAGAATCCACTCTAATTCTTTAGAAACTCGCGTGTCACCACACAATAGCGGAGTCAGTAAACCGGAGCTTATCTGCTCAGCTATTGGTCCTTTAACTGGTGACGCGCGGTCTCGCTGAAACGGCGGAAATGACCGACCGGAAACTAAAATCAATGAATGCAGCACTTAAAAGTTACAGAAATCATGTGTAAACAACCCTACGTTACACTATCTCTGCCCAGACATAAGCCTCTTACGTTGCGTTGCTCCGATCGTTCGGAGTTTGAAATGATGATCCGCTTAAACGTTCGCAGCGTCGTCCTCGGCGGGATGCTGGCGGTCCGTTATTCTGATGATGCGGAGTGTTGATCTCTCGGCGGCAGCGGAGAAAATCACCGGTGAAAAAGTTAACAAACTTTGTTTCGTCCTTAACAAAGTCGGCGCGTGGCTCGTTAACGTGCGATCAGCTGATTGCCCAGCGATCCACGTCGGTAAAAGGAAAAAAGGAAAAGTTACAGGAAAAATACAGCAGTCTGTTTCTCGGCCTGCGAGTTGCAGAACTGTGACCCGGGATCTAAAATGATGTTAATCAAAACGTTTGATTGTTGCTCCCTTTTGGCGGTTTGGACACTTGGAGAGCCTGGAGAGGCTCTCACTGTCACAGCACGCACGGGGAAAAAGCGCATGCTGATGGTCGCAGTGACCTTTTATTACCTGAGTGACGTCACTTCGGACCCCCGTGGAGATGGCTGGCACGCAGCCAATGTCCGTGCTGGTTCTGAGTTTAAACTCAGGAATTTATGACTAGTTGCACATCATGAGTGGGGGGCTCTAACAGTTGGTCACTCTAACTCAGGCTTTATGGGTTACATGTAGGCCGCTCTATTGTTCTCCAGAGCGCATGGCCAGAGATCCCAACATCCCCCCTTTGGTCTGAAGAATGGGGTAGGGGCCACAGTCTTTAGAGCAACATTCTCTAAGGTCGAATGGTCCATGTGCGCTGAAGGTGGTCATCCTTCTGGCTTCCTTCCTGTTGGCTGATGAGCAGACACAGTGGTCAACAGTTCAAAGTTCAGAGTTCATTGAGGCTTTAGCTCAGAGTTCATTGAGGTTTTAATTCAGAGTTCATTGAGGCTTTAATGTCTGGACAGAGTTGAGGCACAGTCTGGGCAGATATGAATAATGAGCTAACTAACTCCACAATGATTAATTGGCATTTCAACAACACATTTAACACAATTTTAAAAAGAGCATAGCTCAATGTAGGTACCCAAGGAAAGAAAGAGAGGAGAAAGAAGAGGAGGAGTATCAGTGAATTGGCTATGTATTCTAATGTAGCCAGCGGCTTAGTGGCTGTATCATGCCGGTCATAGGCTAATGGGGCGTTGTGGTGACTGTGTTCACCAACCATAGGTGGCCAATTCACTCTGCGAGGATCTCACTTTCCTCTGTTCTTGCAGACATGGTATCCTGGCATTTTGCTAGGGTGAGTCAACTCTCAAACCACAGAGATCATTCACATCTCTAACAAATGGCTGCTGGGGCAGACCCAGTGGATATTCCTGGTTCAGGTACATGTGTTAAGGTTCAAAATCCAATGAGGAGTCTTCCTCATGATACACCAATATAAATGACATATGTGTATTGTCTTGCCAAAACCAACATTCAAAACAGACTTCAGTTGCTCATTCTGCCATTCTATGGTAGTTACAATTCAAACAGAGCCTAGCTCCAATTTCTAGAGGTCTATGATAATTATAAGGAGGGATTTATGACCTTCAGTATATTTAGGGATTGGTTCAATCTAACTGACTTGAAGATTGGAACATGAAAAGGTGACCCCCCTTTCCCTGAATTTGTGCTCGATTCAGAGGATGGTTAATTAAAAATGACAGCAGGTAAGGCATCCTTGAATTTAACCTCTGGTGTTGTTGTTCATGGATGTCCAATATGCAACCTGCTGAAGTGTCTGGAGAGTGGTTTTGTAACCATGGTGACCACCACAGGTGAGTCAGGGCGTGGGTGAGCATCAACCCCCCCCTCCCCGTGGCTGGTCAGGTTAATCTATCCTAAACAGCTGGTGATGCTATAAGAAAATCAAAAGGAAAAATAAAAAGAAGAAAAGCAATCAAAGGAACAGGGTTTCTGGTGTTAGGAGTATGTTTGAGTTACTAGGCGGCCTGAGAGGTCGATCTGAACGTCTCAGCCACACACTTCCTTATAAGCTCTTTTAAGCTTTCCTCTTGGAAGTCTTCCTCTTTAAATGGAAGTGGGGCTTTGCCACCATACCTCCTACCCTGTTTGGAGTTGGATTTAAACCTGCCCTTTCTGTCTGGCTGGGGAGTGTCTTTTGCCGGTGGGCTCAGGTTTCGTGACCAGTTAGGACTGCTGGTCCTCTGACTGGGGTGTCCACCCTGTGGGCGGAGTGATTGGTATGCCGGGGGACCTGGTCCCGCTTGCATCTGGGGGAAAAAAACATGACTCCTCCTTCGTTTCGGAGAAGAGGTTTGGTCAAAGTGAGGGCGTGAGCGGCGCCCTAGACATGGCATGTCGGCCGGTGTGGGGCCAAAGTCCCTGTCGTCTCTCAAGGAGTATGGCTGATGTCCACCTTTCTCCAGGGAGGTTCTTCCTTTGGCAAAGTCAGGTATGGAGCGCTGGAGAGCTGATGAAGTTGCACTTCTTGTGCATGAGGCATTCCCATGCCTATGGTGGACCAGTGGAGGAGTGTACTGGTCAAGAATGATCATGTCGGGAATCTCAGTAGGGGCTTCTACCTCTCTACTAACTGTCCTCAGATCAGTGGGTGTGACTCGAACTGTCTGTCGAGCACCCTCAAGCTCCTGACATATGGTGGCTATCCGTGCTCGGGATGCCTGTCGTTCAGCCCGCAGCTTGTCCTCCATGGTGTCCGCCGTTCGCGTTTTAACCATCTCTTCTGGAACAGGGGCTGCATCTGGGTCAGAACCAATATCAGACGGATCAGGGATCAAGACTGCCTTCATCTGATCCTCCGTCGTTTGGAGCTGCAAATTTAAATAAGGACAATCCTGCTGGATGGTCTCATTTTCCTCCTTAACTTCACTCAGCTGATCCCTAAGGTCCTTAACCTCTTGCTGTAGGATCAAGTTTTGGTGTTGCTCAGCATGATAGCTGGTCTGCAACACTGTAATCTGCTCCATATACTCTGCAGCTTGTAACTGGGCTTTACGGTGATAAAGCATTGTTACCTGACTGAGCATCTGAGTAATGAGGGACAAGTGACAAGTGACCACTTCCTGTATTTTCTTATCACAGGTGCTAGCGTTGTAGCTGTTCAGGTCACTCATGCCATTAACTGCCAATTTCACGAGGCCAGTGACTGTGGCCTGCAGGTTCAGGTCATCTGCCTCTTGGGAGCCTCTAGCTCCTGGGGTGTGGGAATCCCTACTGCTCATTTTGTCTTTCCACTGAACAGACAAAACAAAAATCACAAAACTGCTACACTGAGCAAGTTTAAGTTGCACAGGTGGGCTTCAACCTGTGGCTTACAAACCTACAAAAATCAACAATGTGCTGGGCTAACTATGGCTGCTAAGTAGTTGTAACTGAGGTTACACAGTAGCACTATACCTTATGCTAAAGGAGTTAGTGCACGTCAAAACAGGACTCACAGATCCAGGGAAGCAAGAGAACACGGTCTGTGTTCTGCTACTTAACCTATGTAATCCACTATCCAATCTATGGCACCTCTTAGTGCAATCACAACACAACACCACCAATACTCTTAGTACCCGTAATTAATAGTTAACAATTAAAAATGCAGGGGACGGCTTCTTCACTCTAATTCTGAGAAAAGAGGAGAATAAGGAGAATAATAAAACAACACAAAAGAAAAGAAATTCTCTAAACCGTCAGCAGCAGGTTACTGTGGTGATACTGTAACACAGCTGGAATTAGACAAACTCACCTGGGACCCCAATTATGTTGGTGGACCCATGGAAAAGTTTGGTTTTGCCTTTTTTGTTATTGTGTTTATACTGTAACACAGCTAGAATAAGACAGCCTCACACGGGGCACCAATTATGTTGTGCGACTTAGTAGGAGCAATTTGGTTATTGGCAAAGAGTCAATGATTATGGGAAATAATCATTAAAGTAAAATCAGTGTATGCTTAATACACATAAATATCGGGGCACCACCCTGTCACCAGGGACCAATAGCCAAATTAATAAATAGGAAATAACAGTCTCTTAAAATTGTGAAGGATGATTCCGAGCACTGGCTGTCATGAATTCAGCTGGTATTACAAGTACATACACAATAACCACAGACAACGACAGGTTAAACTATAACAGGATTTATTAAACAGCAACAACCATCCATAGATAAGTATCACTTTATAATAAACACTATTATAATCTAAGTTTTATCAACACACATTAACTATTAACTAAGATAACACAGGTACAGCAGCAAGGGTATATCTATATACAGGAGTGTGTGTGTGTGTGTGTGTGTGTGTGGGTGTGTGTGAGAGAGACAGATGACAACAAAAGTATGGAGGCTAACAAGCTAGCCAGGTAGCGGCTAACAAGCTAGTGGCTAAAAACAAACAAGATGGCGGTTAGCAAGCTAGCCAGAGGGTGGCTAACAAGCTACAGGCTAAAAACAAACAAAATGGCGGTTAGCAAGATAGCAGCTAACAAGATAGCAGCTAACAACAAGCTAGTGGCTGACTACAATTAAGATGGCGGATGGCCACATGAGGGGAGGAACTACAACCAGAATGGCGAGTGGGGAAACTACAACCAAAATGGTGGAGGACTACATGAGGAGGGGTCAGCACACCAGGATGAACAACCACATAAAGGATGACTCAGCAAACAAAACTAGTCACACGCATGTGATGACTCAGCAAACTTCAAATGACTACCGAAGAATACGCCGGCCGTATCATTCAGAGCCAAGATGGTGATAACCAACGTGATGTTGCTTATGTGGTTACAGAAGAGAACAATGGGCGGAAGCCTTTGAGCGCCACGTACCCCTCGGTTACGGTTCGTGATCGCGTGCTCGGACTTTCGCCTCACCGTTCAGAAAGAAGAGTGTGAGGAAAGATAGAAATGAAAATACAAGAAACACAACCCAATAAAAGAATCCACTCTAATTCTTTAGAAACTCGCGTGTCACCACACAATAGCGGAGTCAGTAAACCGGAGCTTATCTGCTCAGCTATTGGTCCTTTAACTGGTGACGCGCGGTCTCGCTGAAACGGCGGAAATGACCGACCGGAAACTAAAATCAATGAATGCAGCACTTAAAAGTTACAGAAATCATGTGTAAACAACCCTACGTTACACTATCTCTGCCCAGACATAAGCCTCTTACGTTGCGTTGCTCCGATCGTTCGGAGTTTGAAATGATGATCCGCTTAAACGTTCGCAGCGTCGTCCTCGGCGGGATGCTGACGGTCCGTTATTCTGATGATGCGGAGTGTTGATCTCTCGGCGGCAGCGGAGAAAATCACCGGTGAAGAAGTTAACAAACTTTGTTTCGTCCTTAACAAAGTCGGCGCGTGGCTCGTTAACGTGCGATCAGCTGATTGCCCAGCGATCCACGTCGGTAAAAGGAAAAAAGGAAAAGTTACAGGAAAAATACAGCAGTCTGTTTCTCGGCCTGCGAGTTGCAGAACTGTGACCCGGGATCTAAAATGATGTTAATCAAAACGTTTGATTGTTGCTCCCTTTTGGCGGTTTGGACACTTGGAGAGCCTGGAGAGGCTCTCACTGTCACAGCACGCACGGGGAAAAAGCGCATGCTGATGGTCGCAGTGACCTTTTATTACCTGAGTGACGTCACTTCGGACCCCCGTGGAGATGGCTGGCACGCAGCCAATGTCCGTGCTGGTTCTGAGTTTAAACTCAGGAATTTATGACTAGTTGCACATCATGAGTGGGGGGCTCTAACAGTTGGTCACTCTAACTCAGGCTTTATGGGTTACATGTAGGCCGCTCTATTGTTCTCCAGAGCGCATGGCCAGAGATCCCAACACCTGGTTTAAGTACTAAAATGTACCCCATCTTCCAAACAGGTGTGAATACTGATACACCAACACAAAGCATGAATTGTGTCGAGGACAAAACAACAACAAAAAATACAAACTTTAAAACTGCATTTGCACTTAGGGTAAACACAATGCTGACATATTATCACCTTGAAGATGATATGGCTAACATGATTATTCACACTATTCACACACACCCAACAAGTGCTGAGCAACATTAGCATTTCTTTGGAGTTGTGTTTCTCCTCCACCAGCAAGTAAAAAAAGCATCCAGCTCTTGAGCAGCTAAATACTAATATGAATACTAATTCTAACTTTGTTATCATCATCATTGTTGTCATCATCTTGTTGCTAACTTTATATACCTGCTGTTACTCCCTTTAACCTCTTTTTAACGCTGTTTACAAGTGAAGCTTAAGACAGCTTGATATGTTCTTTTTTTGCGGAGTTGTCTTTTTTCACTGGGCCAAATGTGAATTGATATAGCACCACATTTTACATTAGTTCACCGGACTGCACTGACTGTCTGAATAGTAATTATTGTAATGACATGATTAATTCCAGTAAAATGTTCTTGGAATCAAAAATTTCTCTGTGTAATTGAGCTTTTTAAGTTTTATTTTCTTAATGGTGAATGAATCTGACAGAGAGTTAATAATATAAGTCAATATGTGCATAATATGTCGATCTTTTTTTATGCAAATCAACTTCAATTATGGGTGAAGGCGCTTTTTTAACCTTGAAAAAAGTATCTGTAGGAAAAAATGATTCAAGGTCCCCTTGCTCAATACACTGAGGGAAAAGAAAATCTTAAATCACTGTTCACTTATTAGCTGCTTCTGGAACTTTCAGCTGTACTTCAGTGAAACTGTCTACTGAAGAAGACTATGGGTGATTGAAGGTAATTTGGCAAAGCAACCTCCATTACTCTTTCTTGTTTTAAGATACAAATTCTCATTTCTACAAAATTTTGACAATGGTACATTACTTTTGATAAAAAAAAATAATAATTTTGAGAAAAAAGTTTACTCATTTTTTGTAAGAGAACTGTTTTGTCAGTACATTTGAATTTTTCAGTAAGTATTTTTGATTGATTTGTTATGATGACCATTACTACAATGATTCTCCAAACAGTTCGGTACAGAATTAATACATATAAACCCTGAATCTTGATAAAACACAGGCTCTTAGTCCAGTACCCCCACACAGTACTTGCTACTGAAACTGTGTACTGCTGGTCCACTTCCGCACTGCTGGATTTCTGTTGTCTGAAATCAATCACCGCCCTCAATCTGAGAGACACACACACATCCCTTGCTTCACATCAAAGGGGTGTCTGTGTTTTCTGTGTTGCGTAAGCCTGTTCTTATTCTGTACACTTGACCTTCTGGCACCAAGGCCCAGTTATGGCTGATAGAGACAACAAACGAAGAGCGATCGCTATCTCCCAGATCATTACGCAACTGACGCCGGGGAAGGCACGGTACAGAAATAGCCAAAGGGCAAGGTGGACGGCCCGTAGTCAGGGCTCATCTTTCACACAGCCTCTACACCTGCATGCTGACACACTCAAACACACATGCACATGCATCATATACAGGTTTATAAGCCATCACATTGTATAAGCCATACCCACATTCACATATATAGTGATGTGTAAAAAGGTATGGGCTGAGAGAAATCTACGACCCATGACCCTTCTGAAAATCTGCACTACATAGACTCAAAGCTGGTTGTGCACATCCCAAAGTGCTGACATTTTGGCGAGATAATATGTAATGAATTTACAGACAAGGATACCCGCCTGCAGGTTCAGCAGAAATGCCTGTATTAAGACTTATCATGAAGGCTATCTGAACACTAAGTTCAGGGGGCATACTTGCAAGAATTACCATACTCTGTACCATGTGAGGCGCAGCCGTGGCCTAGAGGTTGGAGAAGCGGCTTGTGATCGGAGGGTCACCGGTTCGATTCCCCCACCGGACGGGCAGGAAAAATTTGGGTGTGGTGGAGTGATTAATGACGCCGGGCACATCAGCCAGTCATTAGCCGGCTGATGTGCCCTTGAGCAAGGCACTCAACCCCCCAATATGCTCCCCGTTGATTCTATTCGATTCTATGTGGGGCAAGTGGAAAATAAACTTGATTGACTTGAACTTGAACTTGAATATCTAAAACCACTGGTCCTCCAGCCACATGTAGACCCTACTCATCATATCAATTAAAGCAGTAATGACACCGTACTGCTTAAAGCCATCTTCACCAACTTCAGTTTGATCTTGGAGCTCGAGAAAGTCAACCTGACGTACCAGACAGCACCTGGTCACAATTGTTAAGCCAATGATGAACTTTACATTTTTGAATAGTAAAAGCATGTAAAAATGTTTTTCTTCAACTTTGACCTACTGTATATACTATGGTTGTGAGTGATTACTCTTTTTAATTGGAATTATTAGGCTTCACTTTCAGTTTTGTAGTGGTCTAGATGTTTGCTAAACGTTTCAGATTGGCTGATTGACCTTTCCTTGTTTCATTAAACTTTGTTTTAGCAATGTCACCATGTTACCAGATCCCAGTAATTGCTCTGTAGTACAATGTGATCAGTAGCAATAGAAGCAAGACCAAAAGTAGGAAAATAAGACCCAAGTTATAATAAACTAGAATTATCTTTTCACTGTATATCTGCATAGACATCAGCTAGTAATACCATTCGGTTAGGGGTTATTCATTTATTAGGCAGTGCCCATGGCTGGCCAGTAACCAACCATCAAAGGCTTTGCCCCAATACCACAGAGCCATCACTAAAAGAAAGCAGAGTTTCTTATTTCTCCCTCCCTCTCACACTGCCATGTCTCCTTCCTTCCCTCAGGGTTCATCTATGAAATTAAAATAAAGTGAATGAAGTTCTCCTTTGAAGAATGGACAGATAGAGAGAAAGGGCTAAAATGACAGAATGAGAAAGCGTCGAGGGGGAGGAGTGAGCAGTGGGGGGCCTTGCGGAGAAATGGTGAGCGAGGGGCAGTGTGTGTGAGAGAGAGAGACAGCGATTTGAGGGGCTGGGGGGCAAGCGATGGGAGTGCAATTAAAAGTGCACACACTGGCAAAAATCTGGGGGCTTTCAAGGCAGAGTAGCTGCAGACCTTTTCGGGGAACTCATTACACTAAGGCAGTGTGTTTGGGGAACTGCTGGGCTCCACTGTCTGACTTTTTATAACGGTACAGGAAGAACTGCAGCTTTCTATTCAGTTCCCCTGCTTTCTTCTTTTTTTTCTTTAAAAAAAAAACATTACTTACTAGTTGGCACCATGGCCAAGTTTTTAAGATTATTTAGCCAAAGTCTGGTCTATCAGAGGGAATGTCTTGATCTGTTGCCTCCTCTTTGTTTGATGTTCACAAGTCCTGAAGAGGCATGAGAGAGAAGGACAGCAGATGAGCACAACATTTTGTTTATACTACAGTGGGTACCATACAGTGCGGTGGTCATATACTTTTTGATGCATGAAGACCCTCATAGCCACATGGATACATGTGAGGTGAGACAAGAGTCCACCCCTTAAAATGAAGCTGATTTATGACTTGTGACAACCTCATGTTAATAATTTCACAACAGTTCAGCGTTATCTTGAATCCCACGTTGGCAACCACTGAACTAAATCGTTATTTAGAATGAGAGTAAGGTTTCCCTGAACTTTTCAATCTGAATGTCCATTAGATCTGACAGAGCTACTTCCTGGTTCAACACTGACCCACTCTACTTACCATTATTTTCTTAGAATTAAAATAGACCTTAGACTTCTTAGTTTTATTGATGATGTTCCCTTGTAGCATAGTTTAAGTTTGAATGTCCACACAACCAAATCTTCCCAAATGTCCTTGAACAAAATAAATTATGTCTCCCACCTCCACTGGCACAGTATTAACTAGTTTGACTTTATGTTCCAGTTTAGGATTGTGGGACGGTGCTAGGGAGTATAAGCAGACTTGTTCACTTGTTTTCCTGCTGATGCTACATCTGTGTTTTCATTTTTGGTCACAAAGCTGTCAGACACAGAGGCACACTTATGTGTGTGTGCATGCATGTGTGTCCTCCTTGCAGTATCTATGGGCCATTCTCTCCTTTCCTCACCTTGTGGAAGCCATAATAGTCACTGATGGATCGCAGAGCTGACATGTCTAATTGCATTCGTTTCTACTCTGTTCTGTAATGACAGCTGTTTTAAGGGCAAACCTCACCCACTATGAGTGTCAAACACGGTACAGCACACAAGAAATGTACCCACGCTCACATTAAACGACACACACACCATTTGTGTCTTCTAACCCAGATACACATATGCGTATTTGTAATTCAGTAAATATGTTAAAAAAAAAAAAGAATGTCTTTATGCCAAGCATAGGTTTGCAGTAGAATGAGGGAATTTAACCTTGCTTTTGTGGGAACAGTTTTTTGATGGTTTTGTTCACAGGCAGTGCAACCCATTTTACCAATTAAAGTAAGAAAAAGTCAAGAAGAAAGAAAATGAAAAGAAAGAAAAAAGGGATGAGAAAAAATGGGAGAGAAAGAAACATAAAAGAGAGAGTGTGTGTACAGTAAGTGAGAACATGAAGGAATAAATGAATTTTGGAGGAGAGGAAAAAGCAGAGGAAATGAAAAATGAGAGAAAAGAGATGCAAAAGGAAGAGAGGAAGAGGAAGAGTGAGGTGATAATGGAAAAAAGAAAAAAAAACAAGTGTTATGCCTCTTTTTTATGTGTTCATCCCCTGCCTTTTACTCATCTTGCCACTCCTAAGGGCTGGTTTCCCAGGTTCAGGATGATCCCAGGACTCAAGGACTCATACACGGGACAAAGGTACAAAAAAAGCCTTTGTAATGTAAAATTGTAAAATATAAAAAAAATGTAAAATTGAGAAACACATCCGTAAGGCTAACATTGCCTATCATGTAGTGATCAGTGGATGATTATTTTTAGGATATGAGGTTAACTCCTGCAGTCAAGCTGCCAAGTTTTCAAAATGTAAGATAATTAGACAATTATTATTTACAGAGAAAATACAACAATAAAAGGTGGCATGGTGGTGCAGTGGTTAGCACTGTCATAGCAAGAGGGTTCCAGGTTCAAATCCCAGTCTGAGCCCTTCTATGTGGAGTTTGCATGTTCTCCCTGTGTCTGCATGGGTTTTCTCCGGGTACTCCGGCTTCCTCCCACAATCCCAAAAAGATGCACATTAGGTTAATTGGCTACTCTACATTGCCCTTAGCGTGTGGTTGTCTGTCTTTGTGTGTTGGCCTTGCAACTGACTGATGACCAGTCCAGGGTGTACCCCGCCTCTCGCCCCCGCGACCCTGACGGATAAGCAGTATAGAAAATGGATGGATGGATACAACAAAGAAAGAATTCAGACAGGAGATGTTCAGTTTTGAAGGCAGTGACCTTCTACTCTTGGTTCCTTGTTGCCCTCTTGAAATTTGATCAGATCAACTGAAACCTATAGAACTCAGTGCAGACCAGCATCGTAACAAGCCTAACAGAAAGAAAACTTCTACAAGAAGCCTGCTCTATCTAGAGAGAGAGAGAGAGGAGGGAGAGGGAGAGGGAGAGAGATCCTAGAATGCCCAAGAGCCAGCTCGCATGAGACACTGTTTAGCAATGAAAGGTCAGGACCACTGAACTAGCAGGCCAACCATAGCATGGGAAGACAGTGAGGGTCCATCAAACAATTTTGGTACAATTACTGACGGCCTCTTCCACTGGAGGGTATGTCTCAGGTCGACTCAACTCAGTGTGCACAGTTCAGCTCAGTGTGCAGAGCCAAAGCAAAACTCAGTTCATCAACTTGCATATGGTACTGATGAGTTTGTAGGGAGGTAGACCTATTTCAGAAACCTGCTAATGCTAGTTCATTGACCTTATTGACTTGAACCGCCCAACATAGACTGTGGTTAAGTTACAAGTACGATCTGCCATCAATATAAGAATTGAGTTACTTAAAGTATTTCCCTGGGGTTTTTCATCAATTGCTCAGCTGCTGAGCTGTGCTTTAAGTTAATTTCAGTGGTTAGTATTAAAGTTTGCATCCACTTGGTGATCTCCTGTATTTTTATGAGTTAATCCTACTTGCAAAGATATGATTCACTGCTTGTCCCTCATTCATTAACGAACTGTTAATCTGAATCTGTGCATTCAGTGCATTTGTTCATAGTTACACTAATTCATTCATTTGCATGTTTGCTAGTCATTAATTGTGACTCCTGTTAGTGTGAACTTAATGAACTTAAAGTGGTTTGTGTGTATGTATGTATGTATGTATGTATGTATGTATGATGTATCATGTCACTGTTCAGTCAAGCACTAAGTTGCATCCTCCAGAACTGAGACTGAATTAATTGTTCTTCCTTTAAGAGTGGTACCTCAAGGTGATGCAAGAAGTTAAATTATGTCCATAATCCTTCCGGTGGTTGATTGCAATCACTCATTCATCGTTTGTACCAATCAGTGTTTTTAGTGCATATTTGGCACCCTCACATCTGGTGCCAAATATGTATCTTTGTATTCATTACATATTATTTGGCAAGGGTTATTAATTATTGTTACATATTTTGTTACCCTACTATAGAAGAGAAGAGAGGAGGGGAGGAGACAGCAGGGAAGAGGAGACAAAAGGAAAGGTAGATAACAGAAGTAGAGAGGCAAGGAGTAATCAGCGAGGATGGGAGGAGAGCTGGCATTCTTTCATGTCATAGTTAGCTTTCACGCCATTGAGATAACGCATAAAAGATGACCAGGCCCGGCTATGGACGAGTGAGGTCTAAGAGGACAACTCAACAGGCCATTAGTGCTCCATAAATGATAATTTATGCGTCCATGTTGAAATCCGGCCATGGGAGCTTCATCACCGAATCCTTCAGAGTGTCTTCTGCCACTAATTACAGGGTCAAAAAAGCAATTTGTACCATCCGAGAACAGCCTCCGTTCTTTCCCACATTTGCTCTCCATGTCTCTCTGATACACACACACACACATACACACACGGAGAAAGATGAAAAACGCACATAAACACCCTGCACATTATGCAAAGACACCAGCTGCTGGTAACACCTCCCCAACAGGCTGGCAAGAGGGCGAGGAGAGAAATAGTGGTGGAGAGGGTGGTAGGGGGGAGATCATGGTTGGTTGGATGGGTTGGAGGGAGGGGGGTGATGAAAAAGTGAGAAGGAGTGAGAGCAGCATAATGAGTGCTGTTATCAGCTTTGTTTACAGGCCTTTTTGAAAAGAGGTTGAAAAGTTGCATTGGTCGTTACATGTTGGCACCCTTGCATTTCTAATGCCACATTTAAGTCTCCCATGCAATTTCAGAAACAGTTATATACTATTTTTTTTCATGAATTTACCAAATTGCAAACAAGCAAAAAAACCCCCCCCCCCCAAAAAAAACAACAAAAAACAAAAGAAACAAAAAAACCCACAATTCTTGAGCCCTCCTTTAAAACTGTGTAGGGTCTCATGTAGTGTTGCACCCTTCCTGTAGCAGAAACTAAATTTGCAAGGCGCATTTGTGCCGGGTGCATGATGTGGCTAAGAAAGAGGTTGAGTGGGCACACACATAGGCTCGCAAGATTTGTGTTTGCGTGCTCTCCTCAGCCCTGCACACAGTGTAAGGGACAGGCCACTGCTCTCAGAGGCATGTCAACTGGACACATTAACTCATAAAATACCCCCCTCTCCATGAAATATGCAGCGCCGGGCCACAAGGATGGAAGTTGACTATCCATAATTGATGTAAATGAGGAGCTCTCCCACGGCATACACTGTGCAAATCTGTCCTTCTGTGTGTGTGTGTGTTGCAAGAGAAAATAGACTTGTGGGCTGAATTTTAAGTTGCCAGAGGTAAAGTCATATCTTGTACCATCATGCACCCAAGACTTGCAACACAGTTGAGAACAAAACCAAGACAATGTAACACACAGAGTTGTGAGTATATTAAGAACTGCGACAGAGCAAGAAAGGTAGAAAGTAAGAGAGAGAGAGTGTGTGTGTGTGTGTGAGTGTGAACCAAACGCAGTGAAATCTTTGTCTTGACACAAGCACAAATTGAAATCTTCCATATTGACCTTGTATGAATTGATAACATCCTGGCACTTCAATAATGGATGCATCCCCTCACCCACACCCTCTTTTTTCAGACGCCGTGTCTGCCAAGTAGCTGGATGTTTCACTTGGCTGGCCTGCAAGTAGAATGAATATTTTACTGAGCATAACTGCCATCTCCTTCTCCATCAGCGTCCCTGACATGCAAACGAACAAGACGATCATGTGTTCACACAGGATAAGTGAGGTGAGGGTGATAGCATGCTGATACTCCCTCCTTTTTTTGATTCCTCTCTTATTCTCTCTGCCACCAGTAATCAGGCTTTGCTTCATGTGTGACTTCATGTGTGACTTTTTCAACAAATTTAGATATGGAGATATTTGAGTTTAATTTTAACTGTGCGGATAGATAAAGACATTCTAACCTAAAAAAAAAAAAGTAATCTGTTAACAGTAACTCCTATGGCACAGGTCAACAGCCAAGAGTGACCTTTTATCACCTGTTCACCATTGTAACATAGAGTTATCCCATGATACAATCAATCTGCTATTTCCCCCCCAGGTATCGTCTGTATTTTCAGATCAGCCACAAGGTGCCAGCCATTGTATCCACACCTCTTTATTACTGAACTCAGGAGTGGTATGGGGCTATTTTTCAGGGGTTGGACCCCTAACTTCCAGTGAAGGGAAATCTTGATGCTTCAACATACCAAGTTTGGAAAGTCTTTCCAGAAGACATGTGACGTCATTAAAGACCTTGTTGGTCCAGTGGCCCAATACTTTTGTCTATATAGTGCATGATGAAATAACCAACACTGTTTTGATCCGTACTGAGTACTTTCTGTATGTTGAAACTGACACAAAATGCATGCACTGGATAAGGTACCTTTAAAGGTTCAACCTCTCCATTTTGAATATCATAAGTGATGTCTGTCACCAGTCATGCTGATACTTTTTTGTCTTTGTTCCAAAAAAGTGGAAAATGTCAAACATTTACACTGACAATATAAGAAAGGGGCTTTCACACCGAACTAATTCACACTTTGAAAGTTCTCTTACTTTACACAAACTGTGCAATGTGATAGTTACATTGGCTTTTTCTCCCTGCCTCTTCAGGGCCAAATCAATGGCCATTGTTTCCATCCTCTGATCTTGTGAATAAACCAGGGGACAGAGCTTGGATGTAGTTACCGCTGTCTCTCTCCTGCAAAGACTTCAAGGTCATTTGATTGTCATCTGATTTATGCCAAGCAGAGGAAGAAACACATCTCTGCCTCTGGTTTCTCCTTTCTTCCGACTAACCCTTTCTCTCTCCCTCTCCCTCTCTCTCTCTCTTTCTTTGTCATGGCTTCTGTTGAATGGCAACTCCTAATCAAGCCCTGACTGGAGTCTTGATTTTAATCACCCTGATACACCCTTGCCAAATTCCTACAGGCAAATAGCCATGAAAAATTTACCAGTAATTTCTCACCTTGTGCTGTGCAGCTATTTGTTGTCCGACTTTAAACTGTGTAAAATAATATATTATTGAATTCCGGGGAGGAGGGTAGAGGGGAAGCAAGCGGAGGGAGGGCAAGGCACAGAGGGAGACCAAGGTCAGCTCGTTTTGCCCGAGGAGCTGTCGATCAATATCATTTGGTCAATAACTTCTTTATTACTACCACTATCACTCCGAGCAATATAATTTTAAAAACTTTTTTCTCTGTTCAAATATTGAACCATGTGCCAAATAAAATGCAAAGCTCATTCACATAAAAGGCAAATGGATGCTTTGCTATTCTAATATTTGCTATTCAAACATATTCATCTGACTTGCTAAGAAACGAGATGTGCTCCATCTCTCTTTATCATTTCTCCTTATTTTGTATTTCACATATTGATTAGTCCCGTGTTTGCATAAATATTGATTTAAGTCATGGCTTGCCAATGTCTGATAATTCTTTAATAAAAACATGAACTGCTAATGTGAAAGTGTCAGCTTTGGATAGAACTTTGCATCACAATCCCTTGTGTATTGGGGAAAAGACATTCACAGCCGGAAGACTTTTAAGCTACAGTGAAGATTACATCTGCATTTACGCTAAAACAAAAGAAGAAAATGGCGTGGAAGATTCAAGACACTTCTCTGCTTGTTTTATATTTGTTCAGTGTGGCATATTTTGTGATAATTACTAACAGATACACATTCTATCACATCTCACCCTCTTTACTAGTATTAGTTTTTAATGGTACAGAAACAAAACAGTTTTGTTTCCTAATCTTAATCAAGTAATGTGACTAACTGTGACTGCAAATTTAAAATAATCCCAAAAAATCAACAAAGTCCAATAATTGTAATTATAAAGCAACTTCTGGCTGGACTAAAAGCTCAGCCTGTTGTGTAAAATGTCCTGCTTCTGATCCATTCCGAATGCCCATCCAGTATGCCCATAATCCCGTTCCGACTGCAAATATCTACACTCATTATGCAGTTGTTTCCTAAAACAGTGCTTTTAAACAAGTGCACATGTATGAGCTTCCTATTGTTTGCCATCCATGGTGCCAAAGATGATCCTTAATATACTTTAAAAGAAAGTTCTCATATTATGGCGAGCTGGAGTTCACTCCCAATAAATTCAGTAGGGCAGTTTTTTTCTTTGCTAGTAATAACTGCTTGTGAAAATATGGGAATGTAGCAGACACTGTACAACACTGTACAGCACACTAAATAAAGAGAGAGACCGTTCATACTGTAACGAATGGAGTGGGAAGCAAAAGTTGAATAAAACAATTATGAGTGACAATGAGTGACTAAAAGCAGAAAAAAACTAGATCTAGGGAGCAGAGCAGGACATATTAGTATCCTCCACCCCATTCCCCTCTAGGGGCAGAAACTCTTGTCCCAGGTGGGTCAAGATAATAACAGTGGAATTCTTGTACCCCTCCCTGTCTGATAAGTACCGATGACCATGGCAACATACAACCAAGAGATGTTTGACGGCTTGCAGTCCACATCTGTAAATGTCTTTGGGGCGGTGGGACTGGAAGAGGGACAGAAAGAACTCTGTATCACCTTAACAGAATTGCTGGTGCAGTTGGTTGTAGCCTGGGCTGTGACAGCTGTGGGGGTACTACAACAGTCAAGCTGATGACAGTAAAAACAAAGTAATGAGTTCAAAGAGATGCTAAAATGTCCCATCTTGCTGAAGGGAATGGCAGAGCTTGGTGATAATTGTTTCTGTGTGTCACATTACACTTTTCTACCTAATAGTTACTATACAATATAGACAAAGGATTTGGCCACACCTATTTATTATTGCTTTCAGGTGTGGTATGGGGCTGTTTTTGCAGAGGATGGGCTTGGTCCCTTACTTCCAATAAAGAGAAATCTTAAAAGACATATCACTGTAACATACATCATCTATGCACAGTCTTTCTGTGTCTACGAGTATCATCTTAGCATCTGAAAGATACAAATGTGACTAATTTATGCGACAAATGTTTTTCATCACTGGACACCCATTGTAAAACTATTCTAAGCTACAGCCTAACTAATAAAGTTAGAGCATTTTATGTCAGTAATATTTGCCTTTAAATCACAGCGACATTTTTAAAGACTGATGTGGGGTTTGAAAATAATCCAGGAAAATCTTTGGGAAGAAAGTAGAAAAAAGCAGAAGGTATTTAAGAGCGTAGGGAGACTGAACCTGCCCATCAAATCTTGCTATTCTTTCTCCTGCCACAGTGACAGTCATCATGCACAGAGATGGAAGTCGTTTCCCCAGAGCGAAGCACTCAATGTATTTTACAATTCACTCTCAGTGATTATTGCTGTGCCATTCCAATTCCCCTCCCCAGCCTCACTCTGCCACACATGATGAAGGGCAAAATAGAAACAATAATGAATACAAATGCAAAGAAAGTAAAATAAAAAAAGAAAATGCTGGCAAAGGATAAGGGCTTCTTTACAGCCTTGTGTAATACAGGTTTACAATCTGTCATTTTAAGCAAAGAGGGGAAAAGAGTCTTTTTAACTACTGCAGAGGGTAGTTCATAATTATTCATAGTTGTGATGTTTCCAATAGAGTTCCAATAGATCACCCTGCCTGCACTTAAGTGGATTTGAACATCTATTTGTACACTGGAAATGAATTCTCTTAATTGTTCCAGAGTCTGAATATTATGTGGTTTCTTTTGGTACCTTGGAGTATCTGCAATTCAAACGGAAATCACACTTTACCTAAAAGGATATCATTTGTTGTATGGTATAAATAACAAAAGCCATTGAAAAACAAAATTGTTTGCGCTTCTCTGATCCCTTCATCAAGGTATGCAAATGAGGATTTTTCTTTTCATCCCCCCGTGCTCCCTACAGATCAACACTTCACAGAAAAAAAGTTAGAATTTTTATCTAGTGTAGAGAAATACAGTAACCATTAAAAAGTTTTCTAATTCTTTCTTCTATTTTTTGTGAACATCATGCATTATGTCCCATTTTCTTTACCATATTTTATATAGCTTATATCAGTCTTCCAAACTGAAATCACATAAAATATCCATAAACCAATCATCCATCCACCCATCATGCATAACTGATGTATAAAAATGATCATAACTCAAAAACTCTATGTAGTATCTACAGCAGAAGCCCCTCCTTTGGTCTGAAACTGGATGATCCGTGACCTCTGACCCCAGTCATTATTGTATTTGCTAACCTGATGAACTTCAAGTCTTTCCCAGAGTGAAGACTTGGGAAATAAATGCAGAGGTAGTGGGGGAAACAGAGGAAGAATAGAGATATATATGGTGAAAGTGATGTGGGAAAAGGTAGGGGAAAAGTGTGTAACAGGGTGTTGGATACTTTGGTAGGATTTTGGTCTCAAACTCCTGGGAAAAATGTCCAGCTCCTTACCTGTTAAAGGCTATATGTTAACCAGCTAGCTAGTAGCTAACCAATTCTGGTTTGGTGCTGAGCAGGTACTTTACAGCCATTTTTTTTTTACTTTTTTGCCAAAAACAGATGCCTACTGTTGCTTAAACTACTGTGAGAGTGTAAAAATAAACCACTACAGTACAGCTGTGGGCCATACACCTTATCAGTGAGCTGAAACGTGCCGTAAATTTTGGTGGGAACAGATTTTTATGATAATTAGCTTACGGTGAAGGAAGGGAGTAGTAGTAGGCAGTTTGGTACATTGGTGACAGAACAAAATGGAAAAATTATACATTGTCACTTTTTAGCTGTGGCCTGGTTCCCTTTCACTGTGACTGCAAACAAACCAGCAAACATGAGGTTGTACAGACTGACAGGTAATTCGCTGACAGGACAGTTTTGGCGACACTATGCAGCACATGCTTCTTGTGTGCATATTTATGTTCTTTGGTGACATGAAGAGCTCACAAAGAGATTATAAGCATTATTACTGTTATTAGACTGCAGTTATGAACAAAGACTGACAAGTAGATAAAGGAAGAAAACGAGATGTCTTGTACAGTAATGATTCAGGGCTTATTAATGTGTGATCTTACTGATTGAATGAAAGAACAAAGTAATAGGATTGAAGCCTTGCAGTATTAACAGTTTTTGAACTATTAATCAGATAAAATACCTGTACTGTTTGAAGCCGTGTGGAGGATGGTACAAAACCACAACCCACCTTGTAGATGATGTAGCCATGGGCAGTGGAGTGAAGGCATTAATATGTTTCAAACTGCTTCTCAGAAATGGGTTTTGCATCCTGCTGTCCAAAAATCTAAACTGATGGCACCATCACTCAGCCATACACTCACACGTACATTAGCATGTATAAACATTAGCTGTACAACTTCGAACCTAATGATTCCAGAGTTTTTGGATAATGTGAAGGACAGAGGAACAAGAGTAGAGGAAGAGAAAAATACATGGAGGAGAACATAAGTGAAGCGACAGCTGATTTCAGTTTCACCATATTAAGAAAGAGAGAAAGAAAAGAAAACAAGAACGGAATGGGGGAGGAGGGACAAGAAAAATAAGAAAGGAGTGGAGGTCTGCTGGTACCTGCTGCCTCTTGTTTCAATTTCGTGGGGTAAACAACAGCTAGTTCCAGTCCCACTTCAAGAAAATACACATTTGCTCACATACAGTTGTATACATGTGTCTGTGAATACACTGTTGTACAAAGACACTGTAATAAAACATATTATACTGGAGTGCCCGTGCTTAGATGCACACTGAAGCACAAGAATACTCATTTTCACTCAATGTTTTTCTTCTAAGTAGCACAGGGAAACAACCACTAAACACACACACACACACACACCTGCCCCCCTTTCTCAGAGCCTCTGGGGAAGTTTTGAGGTCTTGACCTCAAAACTTTAACTCAATGTAGAGCAAAATGCTTCCACGTTTTCCAAATATCCACAAAGGAGCATGTATGTTTTCGTAGCAGGCCCTACCAGGACAGAACGAGCCACTGACCTTTAACACAACTCCTGGCACATTGCATTAACACTGTGGTGTAACACCACAGTGTGTATCTGTTGGTTTCCACATATGTGCTTGTATGTACCAACTTAAGGAAATTTATTAGGATTTCTTTGTGAAGGTTCATTTAGTGTTCCTTTTCTTAACAGTGAACAAAGACTTACCTAGTCTTCTTCTATTTAGTCCTATTCTTCATTCTAAGACACGTCAGTTGTTTTTTTGGCTGCTTGAGAGCAGCAGATAAAGCAGAGAAAACATAACCGTATAAACTTAGACTTGGCTACAGAATGTTTACATTCAACAATGAATCACTTGTCTGCCTTTGTTTGGTGCAGGCCAAACAGAGGGTTTATCAAAGTTTTTTTTGTAGCTGAAAACAGCTGCCTGATGTGGTTGCAAACAAGAACAAGAAAAATGACAGCGAGAGTGGTCATAGCTATTAAAACAGGAGCAAAGGAGGAAGTCAGGTGATGTTGTTGTAGATTGACAAAGTCTGCAGAGGGATGATGTCAGGGTGGATGGATGGGTCAACAAAAACATCACACATTAACATGGGAGACAGCTGTTCCTTTTCTGTCTCCAACTGACAGTTTTTGTTGTTGTTTTTGAGCATGACCCTGATCAGTTGCCAAGTTTATTATTTTAACCATGACAGCAGAGCTCACTTAACTTTAACAGAGTCATTATTTTAAACCAAACGACAATCACCAAAGTCTTTTGTGGCTAAACCTATCCGTTTTTTAAAAGTGATTTCTAATCATTTGGAAGGTGCAGACAAATGATGTTGTCCTGCTGGGCTGTTAGATCAGAAAACACTTCATGTGCTGTTCTAGAGGGCACGGTCAAAGAACACATTGCCAGTCAGCCTAGGTCTTGTCGTGTACTGTGGGTTTGCCAGAGCGTTGTTGCTGAAAACGGATGCCATCAGTGGCTGAAAATGGAGGTCATAATCACAAGTTTCCTTGCTATATGACAAAAACAATAAGCTAAAACAGACTGAAATGCTTCGTATAGCAGAGGGAAGCTGCAGACTTGAATGATTATTCTCTATGGGTTTGTTAGTATCGGGACCATTGATTTGATCCATCGATTGGTGCAGTTTCAAAATGTTGCTTGTGTAAACTTGTTTTAGGTGTCTCTCAATCGAAACAATTACAAAAGACAGGTTTGATGACATCGTAAAGCAGCGTGGGATTATGGGTGTTGTTGTCTTCGTTGTTAAACAACCACCATGCATCACCATGCTCCATCACGAGGGAGCAATACAACAATAACATTAAAGTGGCTAATTAGCTCAGTCCTCGACTTCCTTCTTCAGTGTCTTACTTATCCTTATCTTGTATTTCCTGAGTTTTCATGGAAATCATAACACCTGGATTGGGCAAGGAGGATGTGATTCCACTGACAGGTGACTGAAGGAAACACTCGAACTAACTAGAGTAAAATTAAAGATTTGAAAATCATTGAAAGCATTTGGGATAACATAAGATGCCAAAATGCCACAGGTCAAATACTTTTTGCTAATAATAATGTAAACAATGAGGACAACATCCAAGAGACATGCAAAACAGTCAAGTGCAGCAGTAGCACACAGAAAGCTCACTTACAGGCATACCCTCAGTTTGAATAACCACAACATGGCTTAACATTAAATGGGTGGCACTACTTGTGTCTCAGTTGTATACAAACATGAACATTATGATAGCTACTCTGTTCAGCCTCTTAGTGCACAATCTAGCTTAGGGATGATTAGATTTAACAGCAAAGAACAGTATTATTGGGAATAATATGTACAAGACAAATAACTAACTGGTTTTGTGGAAAACCCAAACCCTCTGTCAGCTCTACTAACACGCAGCTGTTTGTGTGAATCAACACTGCCCCACTTTGATGAAAACTGTGCTGCATTTGTAACCAGTAACTTCCATCTTCAGGCTTCAGGTACCATTCAGCCTCACACAGAAATGAATGTGCATTTTGTCACAAGTCTTTAGAGTATCTTCAATCATTTCCTGTGCATTGTCACCTATTTTTAATCCTAAACTAAATTACTAATGTTCAATGTTGCCATAGTCATACTAATCCTTTTCTGACAGAGATATAGATGCCAATTTCCATGTAAAAAGGCCTTCATTACAACATTAGGTCTCTGGTTGCAAAGTTCCACATGGCTAATAACAGCCCTGAATCTCCTCAGGACCCTGATCTTTTATTCAAGTCAGCCCTTGTGCAGTCCAACAAACTTCATTTATATTGCATGTCCTAGTCAGCAGTATGGAGAAATGAATTAGCATACACAGTCGCAGGACACAGTGATTACAGGCTGACAGGCGACTTACACGCCCCCCTGCAAAGAGCCGAACATGTCTTCATTTTATTTTTTTTCCCCTCTTTCCTCCGTCCTTCTATGGCCCGGAGCAGCTGATACAAGGGTTTCTAATAGAGCCGAGCACAGGAGAGACAAGGCGAGGGGAGCTTTAATAATGAATGGATGACATTGGTGATGGGAGAAAGAGAGGCAGATGGTAAAAGAGAGCTTGTGAGAAAGAGAGCTTTGATTAAAGGAGATTTTGTGGAGCATTTTTGACATCAGTAAAACTACAAAATTTATGTGGAAACCTGAGTTGTGTTTTTGTGAACAGACCATCACCAGTGAGGGTGGAGGGCTGTACATGGTCAGATATCACAGGAAATACGCTTGAATTCATTACTGCATAAATTCACTTTGCTATATAGTACAAACATAGAATGAGGTTCAACTTAACTTTCATAGTTTTTGGTAATGGCAGGTGCTGTAGAAAGTGACAGGACGATGGGTGATGGATGATTAGGATTTTCCTATTGTTTGGTCTCTGATATGCAAGAGTAGATGGTCCTGGGAGCATGTGTGTGTGTGTGTGTGTAAAGTCCATCAATGCATTCATTGTATCCATGCAGGTTTTCTCTTGGTTGTCCATTTTCAACCCACAGGCCAAATGCTCTCAGCCCATATATGTAAAGGTATTAGCACACTATATAGACAAAAGTATCCAGACAGACCTCTGTTTGGGGCTTGTTTTCCAGGGGTTGGGCTCGGCCCCTTACTTCCAGTGAAGGACGAGCTTAATGCTTCAGCATACTCAGACATTTTGGACAATGCTATGCTTCCAACTTTGTGGCAACAGTTTGGGGAAGGCATTTTTCTATTCCAGCATGACTGTGTCCCAGTGCACAAAGCAAAGTCCATAAAGACATGGTTGGATGAGTTTGGTGTGGAAGAACTTGACTGAAGCCCTGACCTCAACACCATTGAACACCTTTGGGATGAACTGGAATTGAGACTGAAAAGAAAAGTAAAAGAACTCAGTCAGGAAAATGTTCCCTGTGATTGTTACACTTTAATATTATCATGAGAAGTCATAATTAGTCATACATTCATGTAAAAGCAAAAATTTACAGCTATAGTTGGTTGAGACTGAGCTCATTTTGATTTTTTTTTTTATTTGATTGATCATTCTGGATTAATCTGCTGATTATTTCCTCCATTAATGTGACAATGTTGAAAATATTGAGAAAAGTCTTCACAACTGAACTTCTAAATGAATAATAATAAATTCAAATTTTTAAAATAATCAAAGAGAAAAGCAGTAAATCTTAAAAATTGGAACCATAAAATATTTTTTACTTGAAAAATGACTTAAGCTTATCAAAACAGTCAATCAGCGATTGACTCATTTCAACCGTGCTTGCTTGTAATCTAATTCCTAACAAAATATTGTATTTTGTAAGTTCTACATTTGTTTTTTAAGGAAATATTTATGAAGAAACTACTAACTGAAGGTGTCAGATAAATGTAATGAAGTAAAAATGCACAATATTTCCCTCACGGAAATCTAGTGGAGTAGAAATATACATGAAGTGTCATGCTTAAGAAAAGACTTAAGTAACATACAAGTACCTCTGATTTGTTCTTCTGTACAGAACTTGAGTAAATGTACTTAGTTACATTCATTCACTGGTAATATGCTTTAAAAATTAGGGTTAGATTAAAATCTTTTTAGAGGGTTTGACTAACAAGAGGCAAGCCTAATTATCTGATTTGGTAAAAGTAAAAGTACATGCTATAGTATTTATACCTTATACTTTCTCTTCAAACCTCACGATTGGCAGGTACAACCACAGCTCGACTGGAGCAGTTGGGTGCTAAAGGCCTGTCTCAAGACCCATAGTGGTAATGAGATAAAGGCTGTGATAACCTGCTGGAATCAAACCACTGACCCTGAGGTTCACTTCCCTCAAGGTACACTAAATTTCTTGTTATTCTCCACTCTGGTTATGTGTCCCTGTTTATTGATTTTTACAGTTTTTATGTGCTATTGTCCGCATTACCGAGAAGATCGAGATGGGGTTAAAAGGAGCAAAGGAGGAGCGGTAGAAAGCTGAAGAGTGAAGAGAGAAAGGATAAATGAAGAGATTTCAGAGAGGAATTCGACACGAGTGTGTGTGTGTAAAGAAAAAAAAAGGGAAGACTGTGTGCGCATGGAGAGAGGTTGTAATGTATTCAGGACAGGCCTGGCCAACCACTGCTATCAAAGGGACCTGCCTGACGAACTGTAATAACTGGAAAATTATTTTGATAGCCTGAAACAATCTTGGATATCACAGAACTTTATTAAAATAATATCAAATCAAATTAGCCTGTATCCCCATAATGAATTAAGTAACAGGTTACGCCGATATTAATCTCCTGGCTGGCTCGCAGGCATGACGGCTTCAGCATTTAATCAGGGCTACCGCTCCCTCGCTCCCTCTCTCCCTCTCTCTCTCTTTCTCCACAGGAGGGTTTTTTACACACACATCCAGGAGAAATCCTCGACAAGCCGACAGCCCTGTAGCTGTGTGACGGTTAAGCGAGGAAGGCTTCAAAAGACGCACACCCTCGCCCCCCTCTAAATAAGGAGGGTGAATTTGCCCCCAACACCCCCCACCCCACCCCCTCGTCACTTGCCCCTGGTGAGGTTATTCAAGAGCAGAGGAATCAGTGTCTTGAATATGTGTGTGTGTGTGTGTGCGGGTTTGGGGTGTTCTTGGGTGTGGATGTGGGGAAGTGAAGTCTCGGGAGAGTTGTGATTAGCAGCTGACCCACAGGGAGGGAAATAAGAATTCTTTGACTCACACACACACACACACACACACACACTACATCACCACCTTCATGCAAGACTAATGTAAATTTAAAGGTACATTCAAATCTATAGTCTGTGGGAGTGATAGGAGAGAAATGATAGAGAAATCATGTTTTATACCATATTTTACCCCCAGAGCACGGCTACAAAAGAAACATAAGGTGCGCTGCATTTGGTAAAATATATTTAAAAAAAAAAAAAAGTCTACCTGTCTCATCAGGATAGATGACAAAGTGAAACTTCAACAGAGGAAAGTGTTCCAAGACATTTTTATTTGAAATGATTAAGATTTTTACCTTTACCTGCACCTTGTTCTCAGGTAGACTATTAGTCCCAATCTACCTAGTGCACTCAAAGTAACAAACTAAAACTTGGAGATCCCCTAAAATGCAGACTTTAAACTTCCTGGAAAATCATTTTAATTTACATCACCACTGTCATTTAGTCAGTATCAGTAGTGTGTCCCAGAGGCCCTGAGTACATCCTGGAACAGTACTTTTTCAGCATGCTAAATGAAATAATCCCAAGTTTTTGAACAGTTTGGCTTTTCTGATTTTGTCAGTGGCTCCCTTGTTCACTTATTCACTATTTCATGCCTATTTCATGCTTAATAAAAACTCATTAATTAGCTCCTTATAGACTTAAGACCCTCATGAATTCATCATCATTTTTTATCCTTGCTGGTAGGTGTTGCATGACAGAAATTATGTCATAGATTCCTGGCTAGAAAGAAGCAGCTTAGCTAAGATTTGCTGCTAGTTAAGAGTCTGCAGTGACCTAGTGCTCCAAGCAGGGGTTGGTCAACACGTCCACCTTAACAGTGCACCTCCAACTGATACAGATACCACTGTCTCCACTCAGGGACATGTATCAATACTAATTACTAACTAACTAATACAGACTGCCCTCTTTTTCCAAAAAAATTAAGGTTAGTGAGGTCATAATAAGCATGAATACCAACATATTGGCTCAGAGCACCCTTAGCTGGAGCCCAGCAGTGAAAGGAAGGCGACGTCAAACACCAAAGAAGCTTTGAAGTCAACTGAAGAGAGAGTCAAAGCAGCAGAGGGTAGGCATCATATATTGAAGGATAGGGGATAAGTGTGTGTATTCTCCTGTTGTCTTTGGCTTTCCTGTTTCTCTATCTCTTTCTTCATGCACAAATTGGCATAAGTGGTTACACCAAGGTCAGTACACATTAATTTGGGTTGTCATGTCACTAATATGTCTTGAATCTGAATTGAAACATTATTTAACAGAACTGCAACTAAAATGAAAATGCGTGTGTGTGTTTTTGCACTTCTTGCGTTTACACTTTGTAATAAAATGTGCCCTATACCACCTCTTACTTGTTCATTTTTGATTACAATTTGATGGTCCAGGGTCAGAAATAGCAAAAAGGTGTTTTTACCCAGCCTTACACGGTACCAAGACTTTTAAAACCACTTTCCTGAGCCTGGTCTCTCGAGTGCAGCTCATGAAGAGGCGAAAAAGGAGAGTCACGGCGCCTCTTCTTTCTTCTTTCTGCCACCTCTTCTTATTCTGGTCCCCCCCTTGTCCTCCACCTCAAACCCCCCTCCCGGCTGATATTGCTGTCGCTTGCCTCTTATCTGTCCCCTGCCTGCCGTCTTTCTTCTGCGCCCCCCTCCTTCTTGTTGTGTTGCCCGGCGGACTGCGCCATACAGCCCACCTCGGGGTGGGAAGGATGGTGGGGACACTAAATCTTTTGATGCAGCCGTTTGTGGCGATAGCATCTGAACTCGCTGTGCCTTTGCCAGGCAGCGCTGACAGATGTAGCAGGACCCTTCCACAGCTCCCAGCTATTGGATATCTATTACTGCTGACGTTTTGTGTGTGCGTACGTGTGTGTGTGTCCACTGTATATGCTACCCAAACAAATGTAACACACAAACATCTTTAAGAACAAATCTGTCACATGCATCAAGCCACACATCTTCATACCTACACAAACGCAACCACAAAAGGACAATAAAGTCATGTCACTCATATTCTCATATTCGTATCGTACAAACCTATCTTTCCTATTTGAGTCCAAGCACTTAGAGAAGCAATAGTGAAATATGAAGCTTTATATCTTGCGATCCAGGTGCATTCATTTCTGCGCGTCAGGGCGTGTACGTCCTTGAACTTCTGCACCTGGTTTGCACACACAGCCCAAGCTTGGTGCAGATTCCTTTTTATGGTCTCAAAGAGTGACACATTTGGTCTGGAAATAAAGCTAAGACAGCAAGCGGCAAAAACGTCACAGAGTGATGCATTTCCTAAGTGTCCTCGCACCCATATGGTGACACGTTTCAATGACGGCATGAGGCCTACTGATATAAGGGATGAAATAACCATACGTTCTGCAGAGCACGTTGAAGGAGAATGACACTGACTTCTGTAATGGGAAACACTTTTGTTTTAGATACACAAAGCAGGTGAGTTGTAGCTGATAAGCTGGTTGAAACTGAATTCAGATGGCTCTTCTTCTAAATATATTTTTGAAGTACTTGTGCACATTTGTTTGTATGTGTGTGACTGACAATACTAGTACTCAAATATGCATATGTATGTGTGTGTGTGTTTGTGTGTGTGTGTGTGCTGTTTCCTCCACTGGGGGTTTGAGTGTGTGCCATCTGGCAGCTCAGGAGGATGAGGAGGCTGGGGGGTGCTTCCTGTTATGATGGCTCCTCCGCCCCCCTGTGCTCTCCCCTCTGTGGCCCCAACAGAACCCTCAGTCAGTCACCCACACACACACACACACACATATGCAGGCTGTGTGCATGTTTTCCCCTCCTTCCTGTCCATCACTAACTCTGCTTTTGTTTTGGGATTGAGTGTGCATATTGCATGTTGAATGATTGTTTTTTTCCTTGGTCTCACTTAAAACGTTCGCTTTGGCTATTGACAGCTTCTTTTCCAGAAAAAAGCTTTAATAGTATAGACATCAAAATGACTAATACCCACTATAGTCAGCGCTTCTATTTGAAAAATTTACCCAGAGTATTTTTGTCCATAAAAACCCATTCACTGATATAGGTGAACTCATTGAGGCGAGCGGTAGCTCTTGAAAGCTATTCTGTCTGTAAACAGTGTAAAAGTTTTCTGCTTGTTTTTCCTGATATACTATATAGACAAAAGTATTGGGACAACAGACTATTGCACCAACAGAGACTTTAATGACATCACATTCTAAATACATAGACAGCTTTGCAGCTATAACCAAAAGGCTCACAGTATCTGTTCTAGTTCATCCCAAAGGTGTTAGATGGGGTTGAGGTCAGGGCTCTGTTCCTTATTTATTGTGGTTGCTTGGAGAACTTGCAGCCTCAGTATGTCTTCCGTGGCATGACTAGAAAGCAGACACAGTTGCACTCCTCCATCGTTGCATCTTCAGCTGATTGGACTCTGTTCACTTTGTTCTACTTCACTGCATCAGCTGGTCTGTCTGCCTACATGTGGTTGGTGTTTCTGTTCACTGCTGATGTGAGTTCCCTTCTAGCTGCCGTCCGCGCTCTCCGTGATCTGCTGCTGACACTGTTGAGGTGTTCAGAGTAGGATCTTCAGATATGGCAAGTGAATTGTAGGCTCAGTGTTATATGACAGAACCATCAATTCCACAGGCAATGGGAAAATCTGGACTACACTTCGGATCAGAGTTTATATGACTCAATAGAGATTTGAGGGCCTCAAGCACAGCAGATAACACAATGCCAAATCATTTTCTTTGTATTTCTCAAGCTTAAGCTGCCTGGCTGCACAATGCATCCAGGAGCCGCTCCCAGCTTTGGACTGTTGGAGGAAGTCTGAGCACCTGGAAGAAACCCATGGAGACACAAGGAAACCATGCAAACTCCACACAGAGGGGCCTTGACCGACTGGCAGTTTCAAACCCAGAACCTTCTTGCTGTGATCAGTATCACACAATATTAGTATCAAAGTATCCACACACATGCAGACATGCATGTACTAGGGCAAAATCATCATGTAGCCTACATTATGCAGCGTCTCCTGCCCCTGTGCTTCACTCAGGTGGCATCGTGTGAATAATGGGCTAATGAGATTTAAGAATAGGGCCATGAGGAGCTGCCAAATTACTGTGAATCAAGAGAAAATCTTCTCTCTGTTCCCTACCCTGTATTTCTTCTTCTTCTTCTTTTTTCTTTATTATTTTTTACATTCACCCATATTTGTCATTCAAACCAGTTTTAATGGAGAAAGATCTATGCATATGTAAGTGACAGAGCTGGAAGCCCATTACCGGCATTCAGGGGAGCACCATGGAGAGGCCCTCTCCAGACTTGGATTACTGACCATTAGGGCTTATTTCAGCATCGTCTCCAGGCAATTATTCCTCAACAACCTCCCCCACCCAACACACACACACACACACACCTCACCTCCAGCACATCAGCATTGCTCCCCTGTCCCCTCACCCCACCTCATTTTAACTGTTTCACATCTTGACAAGTCACATCTTGGAGAATCTTTCTCACTGTAATATCTGTCGGGGTGTTGACTCATACATGCATGTTGTTCAAAGCTCCTCATCTGTTCCCAGCATGGTGGCCTTGTGTGGGGTGGATGGCGGCGGCAGCGATAATGAGGATATTGATGATGATGGTGGTGATGATGATGATTAGGTCGAGTCAGTAGAAAATAGCTCCCAGTGTGTATGCATGCACCTGTAATTAATGTTGTCACCCAGATTCCGCTTCCTCTCTAATGAAGTCACCATAAAAAAGTAATAATGTGTGATGAGGAGTCAAGAAGCGGACAGATTTGCATTTTGACTGGAGCAACATACAATATGTTTTGCCATGTGTATGACAAAAGAAATAGGAAATGATCTTGACTGGACTTTCAGTACAGTATAAATGAAGAGGATAGAGCAAAGGCAAAAAAAAGAAAAAAGAAAGAAAAAGATCAGGAAACAGGGAGAGGAAAGAAAAACAACTGTAACTTGTCTGAGAGTGTGTTCATTTGCTCATCTGTGTGAGCATATGTGTGTGTGTGTGTGTGTGTGTGTGTGTGGAGCCAGGTGAAGGCTTTGAGCGAGTGTTGAGCTTCGACCTGGTAGTGTGAGAGGCACAGTAACCTGAAGGCTAGTTAAGATCCACATGACATTGGCCCATCTCCAACAGCTGTGACCTAGCTGCCCACACACACATACACCCACATCACATGGGAAAACAAGAAAAAAAAAAAAATCATGGTTGGGTACCATGATTTGTACACACACACACACACACACACACACACACACACAGATGAACAAATGAACACACTAATGCACACACAGACACAAATGCAGATACTCCACAAACAAGAATAAACAAATTTGTACTGGACATTAAGGGGTTACTGCAAAGCAACAGATCCTGCACATGTAACCACCGAAGCTACTTAGTAAGTAATGTGCACCCCCTCAAAGTTTAACTACACACTGAGGAAACAGATGACTCACAACCTTTGGGTTACTTTAACATTAGCAAAGTTAAAGGAAGACTTGTTTATCTTTTATCTATCCCTTTCAGTAACACACACATTTAACATGACGTTTCCATAGCAAACCTTCTGGTCACTGTGATCACAGCTGAAGTGAATGACCATAAACACAGCATTGCAGTCACTTTGTAGTCTATAACAAATTTTAAAAAATGAAAGAACGTAAATCCAAAACCTAATTTTATCTTGATCTTGCGTGATGCATTTGTCTAATGGTTTGGTGGTGCCATCAATAGAAATCTGATGCTAAACCATTAATTAAAACATATACTGAAGGAATTTAGAGTGGCAATGCCGTTAATCACCCTGTGAATCTGAAATCTGGTTTAAAAGCCTATTGTGAAGCTGTAAGGCTCATTGTAAAGATCTGCTAAAATGTCAAAATCCACTGAATCTCAGTGTGTAATAATGTGCTATAAATAGTCAAGACCTGGTAATTTTCTCTGACTGAAGGACAGGTGAAGCTCATGAGAATGTATTAAGTCTCGAAGGTATTGGGTCATAAACTAAATTACTATAGAAAATAAAATTTTACATGACGCTGGCACAAGAATAACAGTTAGAGGATCACCAAAGTAAAAACAAATCATTTATTTGGAACAACTGAGCACAAGCATGCCTTAAAATAAAACTGTAATTACTTCCTCACAGTTGAAGGCCTTCATACATCAGTGAAGCTGCAGTTTATATAGATACATTTAATAAAAGATTATAAGGGTTGTTGTTGGTGAAATGGAAGTTGTCGCTACATTTATGACGTGTGATTTGAGTGACTAATTCACAGTAAGAAACATGCTGTCTTCACCTACAGATTATTTTTACAGTGGAGAACAGACGACTGATAGGAAGCTCCACCACATGGTGCAATGACAGTCCCCTGAAGCTCAACATGATCAAAACCGGTAAGCTTGTTGTGGACTTCTGCTGTATTTCTATTCGTGTTCATCAGGAGAAACAAAAAACGGTCAAATTCCTTGCATGTTTTCACATGCTTGGACAATAAAGCTGATTCTGACAGGAGATGAAGAAGCCACAAATTCTAAAATGTTGGTGCTTCACACACATCTTCAACCCAGCCCCACAGATCAGTACAATCAGGACAGCTTCAAGGCTGAGTTACGGTGTTGAATAATGGAGAGAAAAGTGTTTTTTACAACTTCTCTTTTGGATATAAAATATCATCGCTTCAATATTTTATCTTGACTACACTGTATAGACAAAAGTATTGGGACACTGGACAATAATACCCACAGGGAATTTAATGAAGTTCCATTCCAAATACACAGACAGCTTTGCAGCTATAACAGCTTCTACTCTTCTGGGAAGGCTTTGCAAAAGATTTTGGAGTGTTTCTGTGGGAATTTTGCCCATTCATGCCATAGAGCATTTGTGAGGTCAGACACTGATGTCAGACCAAAAGGCAATCTCTGTTCCAGTTCATCCCAAAGGTGTTTGATGGGGTTGAGGTCAGGGCTCTGTGTGAGCCAGTCAAGTTCTTCCACGCCAAACTCATCCAACCATGTCTTTATGGACTTTGCTTTGTGCACTGGAGCACAGTCATGCTGGAATAGAGAAAGACCTTCCCCAAACTGTTGCCATAAAGTTGGAAGCATAGCATTGTCCAACATGGCTTGGTAAGCTGAAGCATTAAGATTTACCTTCACTGGAAATAAGGGGCTGAGCTCAACCCCTGAAAAACAGCTCCATAAAGAGGTGTGTCTGGATAGTTTTGTCTATAATAGTGATTTTTTGTATTCTTGTACTGTGGGTAAAAACATATTTTGTGAGGTCACAGTTACAAATTCTTATCAGTCCATCTATGAGTTTAAGTGGACTTTTGTGCTAAATTTGAATACATTTCTTCAAGATGTTCCTGAGATAACAAGTTGCAGAGAATAGGACAAATGTACAGATGTACAGACAGACAACTTCAAAACACTATGTCTCCGGCCATGGCTATTGCCTACAGAGAGGCATAAAAGCTCCACTGAAATTCACTTGTGAAATATAAAAATATATTTAGGCAATTTATGTACAAACACCACACACACACACACACACACACACACACTCATCAAGCACTGAAGCCTATCTCAGATGAAGTCTGCATGATGAAATTACTCCAGTATAAACACATCAAAAGTTGAGCACCTCAATTATTTAAAAGCACAGTGAGTGCATCGTTAAGGACACAGTAATTATCCTCCATCTTAATGAAGTTTTCATTAAGACATCTGCATTATGTTATCTGTCTCCACAGAGGTTTAATATTCCCACTGTAGGCAGGTAATGCCTGTGCACCAATCATTTGTAATAGAAAAGCATTGTGAACTTGTGAAAAAGGTGTACTTTTAATCAGTAGCTGACAAAGTGGGGTTTTGAAACCCAGGGTGAGTTTGATTTCACTGCTATTCATTTGGAAATGTTTTTTTAGTGAATGAACATTGCTCATTTAGTAGCTAACATAATGGGGAAAGGAGAATTATTGATTTTCACACATTTGGATGTATAGGAAAATGAAGGTTTCAGCCACAGACTACAGCCACTGGTATAACTTAATAATAACTTAATACATTTATCCGTTATTTTAACCATCAACTAGATGTTGCAAATGTGAAGAGAAAATAAGAGATGACACACTGAAAGGAACAAACACATAGAGGTTGAAAATACTGAGGGCTGTTCAGACCTTCCAGAAGAATATTGTGTTATATATTATTATTACCAGTTTATAAATAGTACTCAATTATAGTAAGAATGCTATAGTAATAGTCCATCCATCCATCCACTTTCTATTCTGCTTATCCATCAGGGTGTAATAGTAATAGTAAGTAAGTATAAGTAAAATCAAAGCGCACAATGAAAGCCCAGAAAGACTGGGTCAGGTCAGATCAGATGTCTGGCCTGGACAAGGCATGGACATATGCTTGTTTGGAACAAGAACAAGAAGAAAAATCATGGAAATTACATCTGATTTTCATCCACATGCATCCCCTTACTTCTTACTGGGTATGACGACTTCCCGGTGAGTCTAGGTATCCACTCCTAGATACCTAAACAACTACATGACTTACTTTTCGAGGCAGCTGGATTTGTGACAATAAGCTAACGCACCAGCTAGTTTAGTTAGTTCGTGAAACAGCACAGAAAATACTAAAATTATTTGACAAACGGGACAAAGAAGAAATTTAGCAGCTAATGAGAGTTCCTTTCTGAATGCTGCTGCTGAAGATGCAGCAAGGGGACCAAGTATGCAGAGGTCGAGATAAAGAACAGTCATTTTAGGTGCAAATGAGGCTAACAGGCATAGTAATGAAGAAGAAGAAGAAGAAGAAGAAGAAGAAGAAGAAGAAGAAGAATCAACTTTTATTGGCAGTATATATATATTTTTACATACATACATACTGAATTTTACTACTGCATTTATCCCACATGCAACACCCGGCAAATTACATGCAGTGAAACACACATAGGAGCAGTGCCCGGGGAGCAAATTGGGGGGTTAAGTGCCTTGCTCAAGGGCACATCAGCCGGCTAATGAAGGGGGGGAGCATTTTTATCACATTAATCACTCCACCACACCCAAATTTTTCCTGCAGGTGGGGGAATCGAACCGGTGACTCTCCGATCACAAGCCGCTTCTCCAACCTCTAGGCCACGGCTTTATAAAAGACTACTAATTATTACCTGCTTAAAGAGTTGCAGCACAAGTACCAAACGTGCCCCATCAGGTGCCTGCTACCGAGGTGGCACATTTTACACAGTTTACAACAGTTGACTGACTGGCTGTGGAAAGTAAGATACCTGAATGTTAGCTAAATCTTTGGGAGTTCAGTGTGGACAAGGCCAGACACTATTGACTAAACGGGGTGAGTGTGTGGTGGCACACTTCGACTGGGTTAAGTAGAAAAAGACCAATGACTGACAAAGACCACCTGGCAAATACACAAACCAAATATACATGTATTTGTGTATGTAATCATATGCATACAAGAAGAAGTTTCAAGTGAGATATAATACTAAGATATGTGTATAAATATAAACATATCCAAGATAAATGCAATTATCATGTCATGCGATTCCTGACTGCCAGCACTCTTTCATGTTCCAGTTCAGGCACTGATGGAAAAACACAGTAAACACGGACAAGGTCCATTAACGTCGCTGCTCCTCATTGCTTGCAGATTTGTGACGTTCCCGGAGCTCACCTGCTTGATCGTGTCCAGACACAGGAAAGTTAAATGAGCAAAATTCTACTCAACTGGACCCATTCTGGATCAAGTTACCTTTGAGGGGCAGAACTGTGTTCCAAGCCTACGGTGCAGGATGTGGGCAGGATGAAGGGAGGCAGACTGTTTACATTAGCAGTGCTTGGTGCTCAACTATCCTCAAAGTTGATAGACAGTGTTTCCCTAATGTTGAAATGATACTGCTATCATCACCATATTGTTTTTGCAGAATTATTTCCTGGATGTATGCTTGTGTATATGCAAGGTATATTTTGCTCCTTTGTATTCATTTTTATCCTATTTTAAATTTAATTAGCTGTGTATGTATAAAGCACGAAGAGTCTACAAACTTTCATTGTGAAAGTTTCCTACAAGAACAAAAAAATTACCTTGATTCCTTGTAATATGGAAACATATATAGCGTATATTATAGTTAAGTGTTGGCCACAGTGGGGCCCTTCTTTTTTCAGTGGCCTTTTTGATGTGAAAGTAGTCCTGGAATAGCTTATTCTCCCTTTCCTACAAATTTGGCACTAGTGCAAAACGTATGCTGCTATGGTCCTGGGAGGCAAACAATGCTTGGAGCAGGAAAGCGAGATGAGAGAAACCCAACAGAAGCCTTTGATCCTGAACGATATTAGCGAGAACCAAAGAAAATGGAAAGGCAAAAAGACATGTTGCATAAACACAACTTGGAATACAACTTGGAATCAAAATACAAATCACATTGAAAATGCATGAGTATTCTTTTCATTTTTTTTTTCATTTCACAATCTCCTATTGTAATTAGCAACACCAGAAATGTTTGTATTCCCTCTAAACTTATAAAAAAGCCTTCTTTTCTTTTTTCTTGGGGCACAGGTGGGGGGGTGTCACTGAATATTTAGATCAAGAGAAAATGAGAAATGCCTTTTCAAAGTTGTTTCAGTGTATTTATGTCTCAAAATTAATGCTAAAAGTAAAAAAAATATCAAATGAGGGATTATGCAAGGGAGCAGTGCAGAGCAGGGAAAATAAAAGAGGAGATTAGATTGAAGTTTTTTTTTATTTCTTCTTGTAGGAGAACTTTTCTTTTTATACGTTGTTAATTTTTTCATCTTTTGCACATTATTGAATTGTTTCCTCAGGGGTAAGAGAGAAGCGCTTGCTGGGCAAAGCCTCCCTAATGATGCCTTTGTAGGGACGTCAGCACCGTGTTCAAAGACAGATCTCCAGCCAGCTGACCCAGCCATTTACAACCTGACAATGAGCAGCGGTAATTGAAAAGTGTTAGACGAACCACACACACACGCGTGCGCACACACACAAACCTATCTTGAGATTATGGTAACTAGCTAACACTGTGGTGACTCCTTCCAGTGCTCTTAAACAGGCTATAATGCCACTCACAGTCCCTGCCTATTTAGCATGCTAACAAGCTAACAAAACCTTTCCATTACTGTAACACGGACTAATGCACTGCACACCCCCTTGTCCATGTAATAGAGGGTTATGCTAATAAGCTAACAAGTGTCATTGCTTTGTGGTAATGTAACATGGCCTAATGCCATATAGCTCCTATAGCACAAGTTCATGCTAACAAGCTAACAAGCTCAATCAGCTGCTATGATAATGGCCTAAAGGGGCACATTGCTGCCTATTCAAACATGAGTTAAAATGCTAACGAGGTAGAGTCTCAGTCCATTACTGGAACATGAACTGATGCTAATCTACTGACCTCATCACTGGCATTAACACTAGGAGACAGTAAACAAAGGTTTTTCAACTGCTGACATTTTGGAATTCAAGCCAAAAATACACGGATATGTAAAATTCAACTTTAAAAATTAACTGTTAATTAATTTCTTTAGTTTATTTTAGACAGAAAAGCATTTCCCTCACAGTATTTCGATATGGGGCATTAAAATAATTGCTTGAAACCCAGTGTATTAATGAGAAGCTTTATTATACCCCGAGGAAAATTTTGGTGCTCACAGTATTCTTCTTTCTTTGTCTCATCAGAAATAAATGATCTTCTTATTTGGATATTATTGAATTCTGACCTGTCTCTCCTAAACCCTGCCTTAGGACAAAAAAGGAACAAAAAAATAAATCAATTTAAGACAAATTATTCTTTTGGTGTGCATTAGACCTACAGGCCTACTGATGTGATTTTGGTCTATTAAATATCAGTTAATGGTCAGGCAATGGGAGGCAAAATAAGTTAAATGAGTGGTGGTATAGATAACAGTATAAATATAAATATGGGGATATGTAAATCCCAATAAAAATGCTGTTGTAATATACAACTACTCCCCCTTGAAGAGTGGCATGCAAACCATGACTATTGTGCCTCATTTATCTGTGCATGGTGCAAGTTTAAAAAACGTGAAAAAAATTTCTAATATCTGCTTCATTTAATTGATACAACTAGGCATGAATTCAAACTCCAAAGGAAACTTTAGCCTATTTAATCAGAAGACAACTGTGTCTTGATAAACTGTCAATTATATCTCTAGTCATATGAACATACATTCACATTTTTCAAAAATATTGATCACTGCTTTGATCTGCTTTTCAAGTCTGTACACTGCTTCCCCAAAGAATAATACTGAAAAAAAAGGTTTGTGGCTGAACCTGAATGCTGACCACAGGTTTATACTGGCACAAAATATCATCTAAAAACACCACATTCAATTACAAGTAAAATTACTTGTAATTGAATGTAAAATGGAAAATGCAACATAGCTGCAGTGAAACATGTCCTTTCAAAAAGCGTCTTAAGTTCTGTCTGGCCAAGAGCAGGGCTATCACACAGCAGACTCCATACCCTGGGAGTAGATAGATGTGTGTATTTGGCATCACATCCACCCATCCTTTCATCCTGTCTGTCCCCCTCCTTTCCTCTGCCCCCGCCACCCCACACCACCCGCTATCCAAATAGAGAGATCTGGAGGAGGAGGGGTGGCAAGGTGGCAGGCGCCCCAAATGTAAAGCGTACGCAATCACTCAGATACAAGTGGCACCGCTAAAAATTGCCTTCATATATCAGCTTATGGTTTACGGGTTGTGGCAGAAAGGACGGCAAAAGGTCAGGTGGAAAAACATATAGATGTGTCAGAGCCACTGCTCGGGGCGCCGGAGCTCTGGGCTGATGGTTGAGGAGATGGGCTGGCTGTTTGTGTGTGTGTGTGTGTCTCTTTGTGGGTGAGTGAGTGAGTGTGTGTGTGTATGTGTGTCTGACAAACTCAGGGACACAAGGGCAGTGTTTGATGGGGCCTAGTGTGTGTGTGTGTGTGTGTGTGTGTGTGTGTGTGTGTGTGTGTGCACATGTGCATGTTTCTACCTAAATGCCCTCACAATAGTAATAATCTGAGTTTAGGCTCAGGATTTTGGGTTAAGATTAACATTAGAGCTTCTGCTAGGCTGACTGTTAGAAGTTGGTTTATAAAGGAAAATTTCACCACTTATAATCGGGATATCCAATCAATCCTGTATTGTAGGCCTGTGCTCCTGGTTGTCATTATAACCTTTAATTTCCACTGATTGATGATCGGTGTTTCAGCTTGCCTGACAAATATGTAGATGGAATCACATTGCACACACTGCATTTACACAAAAACATCTCTCAACATCTAAAATAATTTTGCTTGCTATGAGTGTTGCCAATCATAACCATAGAAAAAGATGTAGTTGACTAGTTCCTGCACTAGCTAGTCATGTGCAGCAGAGTTCATTTTTGACGTTGGGAAAATAAACTGCAATCTAAACTCAAGGTCCACTAATTTCCAGAGCTTTCAACCACAACTCAAGGTCTCCATCAGACTTGCTGCCTTATTGAATTTAATCTAGAGCTAAAAAAAAAAAGTTTATTAACCAAGTAGTTGAGCAACAGAAAAGCTAACAAGCTGTTATCTTGATTACTGTTTCACTGTTTGCATAAAAAATGTCAAACGTGCTATTTTTATTATTTTTATTTTATAATTAAGAGGGTTTGATGATTTTCCTTGTAGGCTACTATCAGACTGTTAACTGAATGTTTTGATTTTCAAGACAAAATAAGGAATTTGAAGTTGTGGTAAGAATTGTGATGGACATTTTCCTTATTTTCTAATTAAGAAAATAGACAGTATATTAATGATTTAACAATAATGTGCATAATTGAAATCAAAACACAGCTATGCCACAGAGCTGCTAATGTAGTTCTAGATTCTTAAGATCTGGTCTCACCACCATTTAAAATGACAAAATTGCAATGATTTTAATTCAAATTGAAAGACCACAAATTAGTAGATAAGGTAAACCAATACTAATCTTTCATGTTGAATCTTGGCCTATGAATTTGGATCATTGACCAATAGCACACAGTCTTGACAGTGCCAGCCTTTGAGGAGACAGGAGACAATGGTACAAATGCTTCTTTTGAATAAACTCCCGAGCTCGTCTAACAAGTTAACAGCTTTTCTGTGCATCAGCAAGCTGAGAGCCTTTATTTCCCCCTTTGATAACTAAATGGTGTACGATGATAAACAAAATGCTAGGGGAAGTTGTTGTAACTGACAGCCTGGTAAGCTCACATGAACAGTTCACCCACTAGCCTTGTTAGCATAGTCACAACATCACCATGCTTTGAGACACATATCTCACAAAGACCATACCTCACTCTCCAGGCCATACGACTTCTTTTACTCTTCTCAGTAGTGCTGCTTGTCGGAAAAAAAACTGTACAAATGGCAGTGAATTTAGTTTTTCAACTCTCCTACCTATTTGGACTGTAGGCTCAGAAATTAGCCACTGGCATCTGAATGTATCAGTAGATAATGGAAGAAAAGTAACCCTCAGCAGCCCGTAGGAATATGCTACCCCCATGATTAATGCATAGATGAGGCTAAAATTACCAAAGTGTTCCTTCAATATTTACAAGATGAAATCGGGGTAAAGGTTAATGAACGTCAGTTGTATGTATGGATAAGGGTTAAGGTTCAGAAATGACAGAGAAATATGTATGTTGGTGCTATAAATGTGCGTACTTTGTGTGTGCATACAGTTCTGATTGTCTGTGTTTGTCTTTGTGTCTCACTGTTTCTCACTGCGTGTGGTACTGTCGCTAGTTTCTGGAGTCAGCAAACACACAAACACACAGACACACACGCGCACACACACACACACACACACACACACACACACACACACAGGTATATGCTGGATACTGTAACCTCTCGGTCGACCTCCGCTGACAAGACAGATCGCTCCATTCATCTATGGGTGAGTGCACCGAGCGCTCCATTCATCTGCGGCTGAGTGGATCAGGCCGACCAGCATTTTTCACACCGCTGGCCCATGATGCATCTGGGGCTCTGGAGGAATGTCACTGGCCTGAATGCCCTGATCTGTCATGAGGTCCTGGCTGCCACAACCCTCTGTGCACAATGACACACACACGCACACGCACACACACAGGCAGCAGGGTGACCTGTTGGCTTAACAAGACCATCCTATCACCGAGAGAGGTTGTAAGTTTGATTCCAATGAGCACAGTTCATTGTCATGTCTTCATTTAAGATATGTGACTGTCCTGCTCACTGAACCACAGACTTCATTACTGAAGGCTGATAAAGTTACTCAGAAGACATTATTAATCTACTTGGATATCACATTATAAAGGTTTTGTTAGTACTCATCTCCTCCACTTGACAAACACCATGATAAAACACTTTTGTAACCTAATGAATGATTGATCTTTTTGTCCTTTTGTACCTTTTCATACAGACAAGTTTCAAACGCTTTTTAAAGAAAATATCAAATACATATAGGGTGATATTTAAATGTTTCCTCTTACCACTCTTGGACTGTATTTTCAAGGAACTGTATATGCATTCACTGCAGTCCAATTACATGAACTGTAATGTCATTACCATGACAACGTCAGTGTATGTACTTACATTCACCTGTTTTTATGCACATATTGAAAATGCATAAAGAAGCAAGGTGCGGAAATGTATAAGGCTAGGCAGAGGGAGAAAAGCAGCTGTTTGTAAAGAACAGAAAAACTGATCAAGTGAGTGGCCTCCCTCACTATGGTATCCACGCAAATGCACGGTCATACAACATGTCATCTCATGTCACACTTTTTCGCATGCTCCTTGCGCCTCATCCGGATGCACAAGTAGCCTTTTAGCATCTGTGTATGATGCTCAAAGCCTTCCCTTTCACATGTGCTTAACATGCAGTAGTACTTTGGTTAAGATTAAGCACAAAAACTACTTGCTTAGGTTTAGGAAAGGATCAGTGATTGGTTTTTCAAGGGACACGAATGTGACCTGCCCTCAGCCCCAACATCCAGCCCTGTTGGGATTTTCTTGCTTTGTAAACTACATCAGTTTGTGTAGTTTCTCTGGTTGGCTGGTAGCCCGGTGTCTCACATCCAAATGCTAAAGGGTACAGTCTGTGTTTGGATGAGCCTCCAAGGGACGAGCCAAGTTTTCTTAATGTTTATTGGTGGGCATTCTGATGCCATTGTTCTGGACCTTTGAGTGCACTTCTTTAATCAAAAAGTAAATCAGTGTAGATCAATTAACTCAGCCACAGAGTAGCTTAAAGTAGCACACACTCCCAAAAAGATGTATACTGTATTGAGTTAGAGTTAGAAGTTAATGTCAAAGTGGTTAATGATGGCAACAAAATTAATGAAATATAGAACAAGGACAAATGATAATTTTATGATGATGTGTCAAAATGTACTGTGTGTGATTTCTTCCCCAGTCAGTTATATATGTTTGACAATTAGGTGTTTGAAAAGCAAAACATCAATTTGACATTTATGTTATGGGACTCTACAATTTCTCTGGCATGTGGTTCAATATTTGAACACCCGCAGGTATACGCCTTTATTCCAAAACAAGGTAACAGAAAACATATAATGATCCAGCCAACCCCTACACAAATCAGTCACAACTTATACAAATGTGACAAGACTTGAAGAGATTTTTTCATTATAAAATACTTCAATCTCTTCTTTGTCCAAACAGTTAAGAAATGAATGAGAAATCCTTGGCAAAAAAAAAAATATTTTCCTGGAAAGTCAATTTGCCGATGAATTTATTCAGCCATGGTCTGTTTTTTTTTATCTGGAGTTTAAAAGGTTAAAATATTTGATCTGTTAACTGGACCAATCAGAGTCCTTTTGAAAATATTGCAAGAGTCTGGAGATGCAGCATTCCACTGACTCAAACTGAGGAGTAATGCCTCTTGTGATACTAACGGGTGAGTTATGAACACCTCAGTGGACAGAAGGAGAACCTCTGGAGACCGACTGACCTGCAGCTTCACCCTGAACAACTCAAGCTTTCATTATGACCTGGCTGTCACCAGTCCCCTAGAAGAGAAGGAATGAGAGAGAAAAAAAGCAAAGAACAGAGATACTCCCGGTGTGTTTGGTTTCGGGAGGAAAAGAAGTGAGCTTACCAGACATCTGTAGCCCGCTGATCATTTCAGTTTGAGGCCAGGGGGCTTAAGGCTACGTAGGCAGAGACAAACATAACCTTTTGGAATTATGAACTCATTTTGATCCTCAGAGGCCTTTAAATGCTCTCACATTTGGTGTATTGCAGGCGGGTGGGGGTGGGGGGGTAGGGGACAGAGATGGATAGATGGGTGGAGGAGTGATGATGGTGGCCAGTCTGGGCCTAAGTGTGTGAAGCTGAAATAATGATGATGCTGATAAAGTGCAGAACAGTGGCACAGCTGGCAGGGGCTGGCAGAGGTGGCCCAGTTAACCCAGTTAGCCGGCTGGCTTCCACTGGACCAAGCACAGATGCCCATTAACTGCCCCGCTGATGACACCCCTGGGGCATAACACACACACCAACACACCCACATATGCACTTGCACGCATTCATAAAGACATATAAACACACATATTACATAGATTTAGCCACACATGTGAAAGACGCATACGCACCTGAACAGCATTCTGATATACGGCACATGCTCTTTTATGTTGGTATTCTCTCAGGTGCACACACACACACACAGACACACTGTGTTTTAGAGAAAGCACACACACCGACACACACACACATATAGCAAAGGAATGACTCACTCAAGTCCAAACATTGCTAAACGAATAAGTTCCACAAAAATATGTCCCCACTTACACACACATGCACATCCCAACACAAATCTCATGCTGCTCAGCCAGTATGTTCCAGCAATCACCACACAGACCCTGTGACTGCCCACATACACCCACACTACACACACACACACACACACACACACACACACACACACAAACTTCAATTCTCACCTCAGGGCAGAGATGTGCTCTGATGTTTCCGGGGCAGTGGGCAGTCACGAGTGTGTGTGTGTGTGTGCCTGACAGCTGTTTGTGTGCATGTCCATGTGTCCATGTGTGTGTTTGTGTGTGTTGGCGCAGTGCCCTAATTTGACAGAGCCGGAGCAGTGGTTGATCCCCAGTGCAGTTGATTTGGCTTGATGTTGACCCTACAGGCCTTGTCAGCTCCAACATGCTCCCTGTCTCCTCACGTAGCCCAGCACAGCACTGAGTGGACACACACACACATACAAGCACACACCACGCAAAACGGGGGCATATGTTCACACACAGTTGTTTATTGCACTGTTTCAAGAATTTAGTAAATCCAAGTCACACCTTTTTATGGTTTTCTTTTTGTTGCCATTTTTTGGGAGTGTTTGTGATACTGATATTTTTTAGATTTTGTTCAGTCCCCATTTCTATTAATCTCTCTACTGACCTCACTGCCGCATTCTTAAATCCGAAGCTGACACGGTTGTTGTCAGTCAGTGATCACATGGGCCTGTGATATTCAGATAGCTAATGCAGCATATACTGCAGTGTAAAATGCTCCCTCACAAGCAACAGTGATTCATCCAAAATTGTGTTTGAGTGAAAGAAGTTTTGATCTTATTGTACTGAGCACATCAAAAGTATTGATTATGCAACACAGAATGGCCAGTATTATGACTTACGTTATTAGGGGTTCAAATTGATGCTTATTACTGCTGCGCCAAAGAATAAACATTTCTGCTGTAATTTGACGAAGGTGGAGCTAATTTAACCTCGTTTATATGCTGGGTCAGTTAATCTAAACAACTGATCAAAAAAAGCTGTCAACATCGCAGACCACATTGTTGTCACCAGGATTGCAGAGTGTCAGCAGACTGTCCAGATTTTCTTCCAAAAATAAAATAATACCAGAAGCATGAACAAATTTTAAAAACACTTCATATGATGGGATTATGTTTGTGATTTCAGTTGCACTTGGATACTTATACGTCACCTGCTGGTTTTGTGAAACAGAGCGACGGTATATGTGGTTGGTGTGTGTCCTCATCAATAAACAAGAGGAGCAAGGCTAATTTTCCGACCCAGTGAGGAGGTTTTTAAATAGAGAGGAAAACCCTCTACACTCTGCATACACCACTGTTTGTGTGCTGCGTCTTTCTTCTCTTCTTCCTCTCTTTCCATCATTCCTACACCTCCATCTGTCTTTCATTCTCTCCTTGTCTGTTAGAAATAACAGTCTTTCTCTGGTTACTTGTTTGTGAGCTTTGATCCAAACATTTCTCTGTCTTTGGACTTTCGGTATGTGTTTGTGTGTGTGTGTGTGTGTGTGTGTGTGTGTGTGTGTGTGGGTGGGTGGGTGTGTGTTCATCAGGCTGTCTCTGCTGGAACAGATCCTCTGAGGTAAAGGCCAGATTTTAATCCCTGTGTCCATCTAATCTCCTCATATTCACATCTCAGATTAACACACACACACACACACAGACATAGGAGTTTGATGCCTGTCGTCATCAGCTGTGTGTATTTGTGTGTGTGTGTATGAGATGGTGAGTGAAAGAGTTTTTAGACTCATCTGTCCCTCCTGGTTGAAAGAGATTAATTGTTGAAAAATTAAGCCTGTCCGGGGCCAGCGACCTGTAGGTCAACAGTTTCCTCATATTTAAACTTACGAACACACACACACACACACACTCAGATCCTGGTGCCATCTGCCCTAGGGTGGCTGGCCGGCAATGTCAGCATGGTAAGAAGGGTGGGATCAAAAATGAGAACAGCATGTACTGTGTGTTTTAACATCAAAGGTGACCGGGTGCACTCTCTCTCTCTCTCTCTCTCTCTCTCACACACACACACACACACACAAGCTGTCAATCCATGAAACAGGGAACTGTGACTGTGGTCACTCTCTCTCTCTTTCTTTCTCTGTGCTTTCTGCTAAGGGTAAAACCCAACAGAGGCAACCAAAAAGTACAGTGAAACCAGGAGGTTTCTCTGCCAGGCCGCATGAACGCAGACATAAACACACTGACTAATGAAACTCAGACCTGGAAAGTGTGTGTGTGTCTGCGTATGAGAGTATGTGTGTGTGTTCCCTAAGTAGCTCCATCTGTCTAGAGGTGGCACCAGAGATGTTTACTGGAGGCTTTAGCCCATCAACTTATTGTCAACAGTTCAAGGGACTGTCAGCGCCCACGCTGTATGTATGTGTGCTTGGGTCAGAGGGCAAGAGTCAAGGAAAGCATGTCTGGAGGTTAGGGGCAAAGAAGAAGCAGAGAGAAGAAAAACAGAAAACAGAAGGCATATCTGAAATCTGAGATCCACCTTCAAGATAGCAAAATCTGATGTTAAATGTGCTAAAAAAGATTCTTGTTAAGCCAGTCAGACATTAGTGTGTTTTAACTGGTAATGACAGGTATAATAAATAAGTCTGGTCTCGTTCCCAGGGTGTCAAATACAGATGTTTTGTCACGGCCCTCTGTGGTTCATACCAATGTTTTAGCCTCTGTATGAGATAAGAGGTGGGTCACATAGAGGACCTTCACACATCAGACTGGGGTTCATGTCCTGTGTGGAACCAGTCGTCAGTGATCTTGATGTTCTAAAACTAACTCCAACCAAGCCATTTCACGTTAATCACATGATAGATGGGCTTTGAGGCACAACGGCTTTGCAAGTCACATATCAATACTTAAAGGTACCTTTTGTGTCTGTATCAGACATCACAACCTTTTACAGAGCCACGATCGAAAGCATCCTGTGTCTCAGTGTGACTGTGTGGTATGGCAGTTGCACAGCACAGGACAGGAAAGATTGTGGAAGAAGAGGATTGTGGGCTGCAGTCTACCAGATCTGGACTCAGTTTACACTGCCCGAGTCCAGAAGAGGGCAAGACGCATTGCCACAGACCCCACCCACCCGGGCAACAAACTGTTTGTACCGCTTCCATCAGGAAAGCGGTACAGGAACATTAAAACCAGCACCAACAGACTCAGGGACAGCTTCTTCCCCAGAGCTGTTAAAGCAATAACCCCCCTACAGTGAAACACTCATACACATAGTCTGGCACTAGTGCACTTTGTTTTATCTACCTCACTCTGTATTCTGCATTTTGTACTTTGTATTTTATATTTTTATATCTTTTTCTAATGTGTGCAATTTTTTATTTTTTCTATTTATAAGTGTGTTTTGAAGCTGAGAATCTGCACAAAATTTCGTTATGCTTGCATAATGACAATAAAGACTCTTGAATCTTGAATCTTGAATCTTGACAAGGCGTGAAGGTATTTTATTACCTGGGATGAAAAGGTATTTTCTCATCATTTTTTTTAAACATATCCATTTATCAGTCCAACTGTAGGCCAGCTAGGAGCTATGATGAAGCAACATTAACTATAGTACTAAGTGGTGAGATTAGTGTTTTTAGAACAAAGAATCCTTTCTGACGACATTCAGAGACACAAAGTTAATGTTTCCTCTGGACAAAACAAATTGTCACTAATCATCCGTGTCCTCGCTCATTCGGGATCTTTATATTGTATTTCAACAGAGAAATCACTCAAGAATGCCACTGGATGTGTGTCACGGAGGTCAGTGTATTTGGGGTCATTTGGGATCAAGTTCAAAACTGGACACAACTCCCAGTCAGTGCTCACTAATAGTGGCAAGTTCGACTCTTTTTACTGAACCGAATCGTTCACTGTCGAACCGTAAATTGAACGAATCTTTTTGAACGAGTCATTTCGTTCGTTTTTGCAGCAGGTGGTGCTGTAGAACGAGAACGAAATCGTGCAGCCCGAGCTGCCTGTCACGTGACGAATGAGCGAAAGAACAATCCGTGAACGAACTGTAGTGCTTGCTGCTCGCCACACAGCTTGAGCGGCCTGGCTGTCACATGACAAAAGAACGAGGACCTGAGGACGGACGCGCAGTTGAGTGAGTCGTGAACTAACCATTTCTGTTTCCTGTCCTGCTGATTGAGCTTATGCAGCTGCCTGCCTCGTGGCGAGAGAAGGTAATCACTGAGAGGACTTCTGACTCCCAAGTCATATAAAAGATTAGCTCATATTGAACAAATCATTCACGAACGACACATCACTAGTGCTCACTGCCATGGCTTGCGAAGATAGGTGACACGTGAAACCCTATCTACACATAAAGACATCCATCATCATGGTCATTCCTCATTACAATAGCTGCCCTTCACCAGCCCAGCTGCCCAGTGGGGCAACCAAATGTTCATTCATTCGTTCATTCATGTTCACTCATTCATCTCCTTCAGTGAACAGAAATTACACTTGTAAACTTTCATTCACCTTCAGTCACTTCACTAGTATGACTATAGTATGGCATATGCAGTATATTCAGACCTCTAAGCATGCACCTTCAAATCCTCATCATTAACCCAATAGAAAGAACAGAATGATCACACACAGTGCTAAAACACAAGAAACCAAGAACAAACATTTGTGGTGATCACCTGACTACAGCACAGACACCACTCACATACTCCTCACAAAGATCACGATGTTGCCATGCCATTGATTGACTGGCTGTTGTAAGCCAGTACTTGGACAGAGGGTTGTGGGGTTGCCCACACCACGTCAACACGTCATCACCATTGTGCTGTGTAGCCAACTCAAGCTGTGGCTGGCTAGAGCTCTCAGAGGGCTCTGGCTTAAACTCAGCTCACCCCTCAACGTACTCCGTGTGGTCAGCCCAGTCACCAAAGTGAACTTCAAGTGAAAGCTCCTTGCCATCAGACTCTTGATTCAAAGAGGAGGGGGGGTCCTGTGGTGCAACAGTAGCAATTTCTCCACAATTTTGACCCGCCCTTCCGGTGCTGAGTACCGGAGCTCGTCCCAATATGCACAAGCCTTGGGCTCAGTAAACATCCTGGAATGGACAACCCCCAGACAGACGGAACACACCTAGTGCTGATCCTTGTCATGCAAAGATAAGACCTCTTTAGGACAAAGGCGGATGGAAGACTTCTTTACTTGTTCAGGCTTGATGCTCATTCTAAAACACAAAGTTTGTGGACAAAACAAAACTCAGAGTAACAGAACAAACGCTTGGTTCCCTAAATACACATTAGCTTTGTTTTTATTTACTTGATTTTCTGTAATTAAAAAGAAAATCTCTTCAGGCTATTTCTTCTTTTCAGTTTTCCTGCCTTTTACCCACAACCTCAGACTCTCCTCTGAGAAAGCAGTATAAACCAGCTTCTTAAAAAACACCCCAGCAATGCATTTGATTTTTTAAAAATGTATTTTTTTTTTTTTCATGATTAGATTTTTCAGCATCTGGGCATTTTTCTTCGCCTTCACTAGCTTTTGACAAATGTTCTACTGTCTGTGGTGGAGTTGGCAGTGGGGAATCGTGGTGTATCTGGATGGATTGGTTCCAAGACAAACAGGGTCTAATTTAAAGTGGTGCCCTGGCAGACTAATGCCAAACACAGGCAGAAGCCAAGTGCCTCCGTCACCCAACACATGACACCGTGTCTTCACAGCCTGGCCCACCCAACTCGAAACACAAAAACAATGTTTTCTCATCTGATTCTCTTTTTTCGTTCTCATTTTGTGTTGTTTACTTTGCCACGTGTTCTTGCGTTTTTCCAGAGAATTTTTGTAACTGATGAATGAAAAATTGATGTAGAGGAAACACTGTGTGGTACACTGAGCTGTAAAACAAAGCCAGACATCAGAATGATTAAACAGAATAACTGAATTAAGAAAAACAGACTACTTTGAAGTAACCTCACAGCCCTGTTGGCATTGTTTAATTCCATATTTCTGCATGTTTCTTTTCAGCATGTTAATGTCAGCTGAGGCCACTCAGTACTTAAACTGATACTTCAGTGTGACTGTTTGTGACTGTTTTTGTGTGGTTTTCTGACTGTGTGGATTATGGTTCAGGTGTTTCTTAGGGAGAAATTAATGCATCCCTAAAGAAGTCTACCATTTTATTAATATAATCAGTATTACAGCTGTCCTTCAAAAATGAAAATGCTGACTGATTCAAGTATCAGCATCGTAATAAAGCATCGTAAATGTTGGAATAGGCCTATTGTAGTCTCGTTACCACAGCTGGTTCAATATCTATCACACATGCTCACTTTCCAAAAAAGAAACCAGACGACCTCTTTGTTATTAATATAGTTATATATATATATTTTATCCTTAACCTAAACTAAATTTTTTGTTTGTTTGTTTTTTTACATTATAGTTACTGTTTTAAGGAGAAGCTGTTTTCTCATTCATTTACTCTCTGGATATAGAACTAAGATTGACATTAATATCACTGTCATCATTTGCAATATGAATGAAAAATAGAGAAACCAAACAAGAAAATGAGAATGGCAAAGTCGAATATCCATGAGATACACAATTTAATATAGTAACATTGATAAAATAGTTGCTTTTACTTGATTTTAAAATAGGCTACTATTGTGTGGCTTTTCATGCCCTCTCTTTCTCTCTCTCTCTCTCTGAGCGAGTGCCATTCACCTCCAGTCTGCAGATCTGCAGGGGTCGCAGCTGTAGTGTCCTTCATATACACACATACACACACACACACACTCCCCTGTGTCCCCCTGCCCTGGGTATTAACTTCCTTCTCTGTAGCAGCTGGAGTCACATTGTGCTGAAACCTCTCTGTACCTGAAGGCAACACACACACAGACACACACAGACACACACACACACACACACACACGCACACACACAAACATGCGCGCAGTCCCTCACAACTCAATGCATTGTATGTATTTGTCTTGAATTTCATCAAATTCAAACAGTTTAATATTTGATAAAGCTAAAGAAACTGTTCCTGGGCCATTGTGAGTCAGCTCACTGGAAACCATTTTACAATAGAAAAAGCCATTTCTGTACTAAATGTGTCCAAAATCAAAACAGGCCTCTTTGCTGTTAACACAGAGGTTGTTCATGTCCATTACAGCCCGAGGCCAATCACAAGGGCTCTGCTGGTTTGTTCACATTCTGTTCCTGCAGTTTGTCTGCCTGCTGGATTTGTATAAATCTGACAGTGCGTCCTTTTAACATTTTGTACATTAGCACTGAATGTGTATATTGTGTGTTTTGACTGTTTATGTGTACTCTTGAGGGCTAAATTATACTGTATGAACTTTGTGTATGTGTGTGTGTATGTATATGTATGTACTATATATATTTATATATATTTTCTTACTGTGTGTTCTGATAAAAGGTGTCTTCATATACAATCAAAGTGTGGGTCTTTTTGTAGTGCTTTTGATGATTTGTGGTATGGTCTACAGCAGTGAAAGTGACTGAGTACATCTACTCCCATTTTGTGCTTGAATATATTTTTGAGGTATTTTTTGAGTTTTTTCAATTTATGATATTTTTTTTTACCTATTTCACCACATTTTGGTGAGAATTCTCTCTCTCTCCTTTCTGCTTTTATTGCAGTGCATGTAATTAACAGTTATTTTCCAGCTCGAATGCATACATTCTAAGACTGTACTGTAAGAAATAAGAAAACAAATCCACAGTTGACCATTCACAGTTTAGCGATAGGAAAAGTTCTGCCAGGCTAATGTAAGGATTCAGCAGGCTTCAGTGGTCTGAATCAGCCAAACTGAGTTCTGCCAGTTGAGTGTGTGTTTATAGCTGGTGTTGTACTTCAGCAGCAAAACTGCCAGGACTTATCCCTCTACTGTGGCTCCGCAAAGAAAGACTGTATGTGGAGAAACACACACGACTATTGGCTCAGGTTAAACTTTAAAGAGAGACTTTGTAACTTTTGTTGAGTTGAAAAGTTTGTTTTGTTAGTGGACAATGGCACGACACAATAGAGCAGAAGTGGAGATTAGTCATAAAATCAGTCAGCTGGCTTAGGTATTTCTGTTATAGAGCGTGCAGCTTAAGTTTACTCACATTAAGTACAATTTGTGAACCAAAAGTCACTAGTCAAACCTCCCATGAATGTCTGAAAGTGACCACTGGTTTTATTTCTCGTGAATGTTGTATGTAATTTGCTAAAGGATAGAATGCGTTACTTCTTTCAATAGTTACATAATCTCACTTTGAAATGCTTTTAGCACACGGTGAGCACTGTCGATCTCTCTTCTCTTACAGTGTAGTTGCTCTACGAATTTACTGATGTCTACTATAGCTTTAAAGTTAGTGTGCTCAGGAGTGACCTGATTGTAGTGACCTTTGTTGAACTTTTATATTTTCTTGTGAGCATTCCATTAAGATAGACGAGAAAAATATCCAAACATATCCTTTAATGGTTCCATTATATTTGATTTTCAGTCTATGCACAGTGCAAGTGTGTGTGTGTGTGTTTCTATGGTGCGCACATAAAGTTTACAGCAGCAGTGACCGAACAAACCCAGGGTTGTGTGTGCAGTTTTAGCCACTGAAATAAAGACGTCTGGATTTCATCCCTTCCTCTCTCTCTCTCCTCTCCTCTCTCTCCTTGGATATTGATCGGGCCGAGCGCTTTGAGTACAAAGAGTTAAGGCCTGAAAGGCGAAACAGCCGCGATTTCAGAGAAGTCATGAAAGTTTAAAATGCCTTCTCTTTCCGCCGGGTCCTGGGAGACGTGTTCGCTGTGTGAGTGACCCCCGGGCACATTTGGAGATCCAATGGTTGAACCTTGCTCATCCCACGTTGAACCAGTCAATACCTATTATTAGCTACTGCCTGCCCTCTGCTACAGGGCCTGATGAGGCAGAGAGAGAGAGAGAAAATACCTTCTGAAGGCCTAGAAGCGGAGGAAGCTGCGCCTGTTTGAGTGTGTGTGTTTCATGGTTCGCCGATGGAGGGCGAAAGTGTGAGCATGTTGTGGGCATGTGTGAGTCTGGCAATAGTATGTGTGTGGAAGCTTTTTCTGTGTCTTGTGAGTATGCAAGGTTTTTGTTTACAAGTTTGCATGGGCAAGTGAATTATTATCAATTCTATTGTTATTATTGTTATGGGCTTACTGGCCAATACTTGCCTTTTGTGCATAAATATTGCTTTTGTCAGTGGAGGGAATAAAGTGTGACCACATCAGAATAGTTTTGTTGGGTGATCTCTAAAGGTGTGTATTGCAGATTCAAGTGGTGTGTTAAAGTATGTGTGTATGTGTTCATTAAGCACTACTGGTAAAGAGATATGTCTATTTGTGTGATAACTAATGAAAGAACTAGCCTGGTTGTGACAGATATAGGCCACAAAGGGCTACTTTATTACTAATGGGAAACACACAAGCTTACTCCTTTGAATTACTGACCTAATTACATAAGCATGTAATTACTACACTTCCTTTACAAGGCTATAACTATAAAAAGATACACACACAAAAGCATGCACATTGTCAAATGGCACTTTTATAAGCAACGTTATGTAAATTGTGTTTTATAATTGTTAATATCAACAGTGAGCATGCTGGGAAGTACGCTGTTGTGAAAGTGAACCCTTCCTGGATATGACTGCACACACAGTAATCCTATTCCCATTGTGAGTTAAGCCTTTTTAGACTAGAGTAGATTTGAATGTGAAAAAACAGTTTGAAATACACACCTCATCACTCACATCACATGATGTGGAAAACACATTAATCTAAAATACATCATGTTTAATTCCACATGTTTATCAGTAGTACTGTATGATAACAATATGAAATACTCTCTGATGGTGTATATTTGACATTCTTCTCAATGTTTTGCCCTGAGCGACATAATGCTAATTGCATATATGGATTGAATAATTAAATAATTAAATACACTACAACTCACATTTACATTCACATCTGGTGGACAGACATTTACATTGATTTCTGCATCAGTTTATTTTAAACTTTGCCATTATAATATGGGAGAGCAGTGCGCTTCCCTCAAGAAACTGTTTCATGTTATGTCGACTGAGGAAATGGTAGCATGGCAAATACGATGCAAACATATAACATAAATCCATAACTAAATGTAGTTCAGTTTGCTATATTTGCAGAATGAAGTAAAAGGCTGTTTTTTTTAAAAAAAAAAAGTAACACAGAACGTAACATTCAATATATTACAACTAGGACTGTAAAAACTGCCAGAGATACAGCTACATGAAAAGAGATCCACAGATCCTTCCGTATCCTGTGTGAAATCTGACAAAAATCAATGCAACTGCAAGCTCTTTCCATGTATTTTTGCAAGTGTGAGACCCAAACATCTGCTTTCTAACTGTAGCTGTATTCCCAACCACATCATTTCAAATCATTTCAGTAAAACTAAACACTAAATGATCAGACTCTACTGTATTTAACACTGCCAAAAATCAACAACTATATACTTCAGAAGGATGACTTGGACTCTAGAATCGAGGTAGCTGGCAGCATTCAAAGAAAAATTCCTGTATCCTTGGATAAGTTAGCTGTCATATTACTGTCCATGTTCACTGTCTCTTTTGAGGCCTCTACTTGATTTTCTGTTGTAATTCAGATTCAACTGTTCAGTTACGGTACAAACAGAAGCTACTTCATGGTACGTATCTGGAAGAGATTTAGTGGAACAGACCTAATCTCCACTGTAAACAGAGATAAAGTTTGTAGAGTTTCTGGCTAACTTTCATTGTTGAAGAAATCTCCACCATTTGGATCATTTTCATTGATAAGGCAGGGGTAGGGGCACAGCTTTCAAGAGTTAGCAGTGGCATATCACAATTAATGTAAGAACTGAGATTTAAAAGTGCTACACATTGGACCCTTAAGAGGAGAAGAATATTTCCACAACACTCAGCTTTTGATGGAGATAAATAGCTGGTGTGAAGGTGTCGATTACTGAAACACAAGAGCAAATGTGCTCACTGCAGGAAGTCAAACAAGTCAAAAATAAATCCTGCGCAGCATGCTATAACATGTCAAAGCTCCCAAAACAAAGCAGGAATGTTTCTCTCTGCTCTGAACTACCACTTTCCTCTTGGGTCTGAATCACCCCTAAAGAAAGAAGTTAAGTTTGGCAGCTGCAGAGACAAACTGTGGGCTGACTGAACTGAGTTTCCCCTCTCAAGACAATCTGTAACAGTTAACTGAAAGGGCAGCAATTACCGCACATCAGATGCGTCTGCGGACAACTCTCCAACACACACGCATGCAGTAACGCGACACACGCACACCCAACCTGTCACATCACGACACACTCGCGTTCAGCGTGTCGACATAACACCACCTGGAGCGAGGCCCGGCGATAATGGATTAGCAAAGTCCAACTCACACTATGTCTGCCCCTCGACACACAAGCACACGCTCCAAACACACGCGCTCTCTTCCCTCTAATTGCCCAGGACTGAGTGCGACCCTCCCCTCGCCCGCCTCCCTACCCTCCCTTTTCCTCTCGCTTGCCTGTCCCCAGCTTCAGGGGCCCATCCGTCAGTCCTGTCCAGTTGGCTCTGGTCATAAATAGGCAGACAAGGCAGGCGGGCGGGCAGGGGCCTCGGTCCAATGGGCCCCTGAGGACAGAGAGACACAGCACCCAGCATATGTTCCCTAAGTACTGAGCTGGAGGGTGGGGGAGTGTTCAAACAGGGCACCCATGGGAATGTGTGTGTTCAAATGCGTATGTCTACTTGTACTGCTATCTTTATGAGGGCCATAAGGCGATACAAGGATAAAGAGAAAGAGGAGGACATGTTGCAGATACTTACTTAATTACACTTGCAGGTACTTAGGACCAGGAGGAGACAGCTGAGGGCAAATCACACTTTATTTTATGGTAAATACTGAAGAAATTCAGTATGTTCAGTACTAGCTGAAAAACAAAAGAATTGTGAACTTGTAGTGTCCTTGTGTCTACAAAGTGAACATTTAATGATTTTGTTTTGTAAGATCTCATCTTAACTCTTCACAGGCAGTTAACTTACAGATCAATCTACCATGCATTTGTCTTGGTTTGTTGTATTTCAGTATATTTTAAAGTAAATGATTGATCCTTCTGATTTGTACCATAATATTCACTTTAATGAAGTGGCTGTGTGTGAAAAGTGACCGGCTGTACTAAAGGCGACCCAAAGTGACAACACAACTCCCAAATTAGCCATATAATCATTCAATCATTTATTGGTGATGAAACTGAGTGTTCCTAAAATGGTAATACTTTACTTGGGAAACCACCTCCTCACATACACTGTATAGACAAAAGTACTGGGATGGACCTCTTCATTATTTAATCCAGGTGTGGTATGGGACTGTTTTTCAGGGGTTGGGTTCGGCCTCTGACTTCCAGCGAAGGGAAATCTTAATGCTTCAGCTTATCAAGACGTTTTGGGCAATGCTATGCTTCCAACTTTGTGGCAAAAGTTTGGGGAAGGCCCATAAATGTGTTGTTGGGTAATGTTTGGTGTGGAAGAACTTGACTGGCCCACACAGAGTCCTGACCTCAACCCCATCCAACACCTTTGGGATGAACTGGAACAGAGACTGTAAGCCAGACCTTTTGGTCCAACATCAGTGTCTGACCTCATGATTGTTCTACTGCATGAATGGGCAAAAAATGCCACAGAAACAAAAATCAAACAAAGCCTTGAGGAAAGCCTCCCCAGAAGAGTGGAAGCTGTTATAGCTGCAAAGCTGTCTATGAATTTAGAATACAATGTCATTAAAGTCCATGTTGAGTAATGGTCAGGTGTCCCAATACATTTACGTTAAAGTGGTAAAACCAGCATGGCCAGAGCTAAAAAACATAAGACTGTCATACCGTGTGTGGATGTGTGTGTAGACATGTATTCCTGTAGTTGTGGGGACAAAAATCGGTTTACACAGTCACATTGTGAGGATTCCTCTTACTTATGGGGACAAAATGCATGTCCCCGCAATGTAAATCATTAAACATTAGGGTGAAGACTTGCTTTAAGGTGGTGGTTAAGCCTCCAGGAAATAAATGTAAGTCTATGTTATGTCCCCAAAAATGATGGAAACACGACTGTGTGTGTGTGTGTGTGTGTGTGTGTGTGTGTGTGTGTGTGTGAGTCTGTCAGAAGTGTTGCAGGCTATGCAATGCTCTGGCTCTCTTGATGTTGTGGACAGAGCCGTGAAGAGGCTCCCAGGCAGCGCTCCATGTCACCATCACTCGCCATCACACAGAGGCCTTTCTTTCTCTTTGCCCCCCTCTGGTTTGAGGAGGTGAACAACAAGTGGAGAGAAAAGAATGAGGTTTGCGTGCATGATTGTGTTGTTGTCACATAGTCACAGTTTGAGTAAGTTGGAGGCAAGCAACTGCAAAGTGTGTAAAAAAAAAAAAAATAAATGAAAATGGATGAGTTGAGAGAAGGACACCAACAGAGATGGTGATAAATCTGGAAAAAATAAATGAAAGGTATAGGAAGAAAAGGGAAGGTTACTGTAGAAAAGTAAAGAAAAAAATAAATCAAATAAAAGTAACTACGCAAAATATTCTCTGAAGATGAAACCTGAACCCTACATAACTCTAACTCTAACTCATAACATAACTCTACATGACTACAAGCTATAAACATTTTTCTTTTCAGTTACACAGCAGATGAAAAAGATTGTGACACATCCCATATTCTGTTTAAGAAATGCATTATCATCAAACATAAAAGAAAACACATTAAAAAAAAAAACACGTGCCTACATTATTAATTTTAATACAGGGAAGGGAACTATTGTATGAAATTAATGGACATGGTGGCACCAAACGCATTATTTTCTGCACATTTTACTGACATCATGTACTGTATTAGGCTATTACACAGCTAAACAAATCGTGCATTTCCTATAGTTGTGGTATAACTTTTGATGAATGCTCATTTTGGCTCTTTAGTTTGGAGTTAGCTGGATACTTATGGCAAAATGGACAAGACTAACAGCCCACAGCCATGCTTAGGCACAACTTAACAAAAAAAAAAAAAGAAGCTAATATTCACGTGCTGCCAGACCTGGGTAAGACTCCATCACTCAGCCGTAACTACTTACAATATTGCCTGGCCACTCACGGTATTACAGCAAAAGTTCCCACATTGCCCAAAAAGCCACATAGGCACAATTTTCCCACAGACAACCATTCTAAAAGAGACGTCTGTCAACTCGAACAACGTTAGCTATGACTCTTTCTGTGATGAATTTTTGATCAGTGGGAGTTTATTTGATCCATGGAGGTTTTTGTGTTTGAACCTGTCTTCAAGCCAAGAAAAAAACTAAAGACTGTGGGCTGAACTAGAACCAGAAGGTGGGACCAGTGGGTGAAACATGACTGTGTATATATAGAGGGCTGCGTAATCAGAGAGTAAACCTGAACTGCGAGAAAACTTTTTGGAGCATACTCCAGGCGAACTATTCTCACTGGACTAAATAAGTGCATCTTTGTGTCTGGAATCTAGTTCTAGTATATATATATACACTATCGTGTTCCCATGCTAAAAAGTATTAAAAAAAAAACCTGTCATTATTGAGTAGTCGGAAAAACAAAAAAATTCAAAACGTCCTCCATTTTGGTGTTCAGTTTTTGACATTTGACTCTGGGTAATGAAGGTGGATAAGATTAAAACTAATAAACTTAACTATAAAGTCAGAATGTTAAACCAAAGAAATATTTGAGATAAGATTTTTTCATCGTACATTTGGGTTGTCCTCAGAGAAGTGCAATACAAACACACACACACACACACACACGCATGAACACACACACACACGCGCACTTAAACACAGTCCTGTGGGTGTATTGTCAGGCGAGCAGAGATGTCGCTCCTTCCATCTCTCTCTGGTGTGAGTGTGTCCAGTCCTCCAGGGGGAATCTCATCCTTCTTAATCCTATTAGTGGTGGGACTCAAGGCATGGCGGTCTGCTCCTCTGGACCTGTCCACAGTCATTATCCTGACCTCGGCTCCACAGCATCTCCATCCCTCTACACTTTAAAATCCACTACTTCACTACCTCACTACTTCATTCTCCCTTTTCCTTCCTTTCTGTTTCCCTTCTTTGCCCACTCACTGATTTTATTCTTTGTGTTTTATTAATCTAAATGATCACAATTCTTTTTTAAAGTAAAGTTTGAAAGACACAAGAAGCCATCAAAAAAAAAAACAAAAAAAAAACGAACTATTTGACAGGCATGTTTTTTCTGGGTAATTTTGTCCGGTGGGTGAACTCACCATGAGAAAACATTGAACAGATGTTTGTTTTAACTGAAAACACTCACTTGTGGAACGGCTTAAATCCCCAGGTCCCTCAGCCACTGCCACACATACAACTGGGCAGGACTTGTGAATTGACTTGCAGACTAATTGTGCCAGCATTTTAAAAATTCTGCCGTTTCTGAGTTTGTTTAATCCACACCAGGGTTTGACCAATTATTAAAAAAGGAAAAAAAAACACTTAAATGTTGATTAGAACTATAAAGTTTTGGAGGTCTAACTAATGTGAAAATTACTGGAGCGCAAGGGAGGTACCAGCAAAAACCTGTCATCAACGATTCATGAGGTAACTCTGTTTCACATTTACCAAAGAAAGAAAGAATAAAACAAAGAAAGGCAGAGAAGAAAGAAATAGTCCTAGCTGTCAAGTTGACACCAAAGCATTTTGCTGTTCCAGAACGTAATAGAAACACTTATTTGCAATCTGGATCTTGGATTTCGAAGATGTAGTCCTGCACATGGTTTACATTACTGAATAATTTACTACTGGGTCAGCCTTGAAAAGGCTGCACAGAGCTCCACTTATCAAATCTGTGATATTGCCAGGAGATGTAGAAACCTTAACAGTCAAACAATCAACCTACAGAGCTGTTCAAACTGTAACTGAACCATCGATCACGCGGTCGAAAAGTCTCGAGCTGTCCAATAAACAGAAAAGCATAGCTTTCTGGAGTGAATTATTGACAACTTCATACATCTATAACATTTCTGGCTGCCAACAAATATTAACACAGAAAAGATGAAGTAAATTTTTCCTAATAAGAGTAAGAAATTAAAGAATGACTAAACCCCCAGAGTCGTGACTTAACTTCCTCTATCCATGTAATTACAAAAAGTGTCTACAATGTGAAATTATCAACTAGGGCTGGGGGGCGCTAGCCATGTTGCCACTAGCTAATGAATACTAAAAATAAAACTAACTGATGCTAAATCAAACAGCACACAAAGTTAAATTACGAGCTAAAGCTAGCCTGCAACCAAACAACTGTCTAAAATCGCTAACTAGCCTACTGAATACTATAAACACAGAACGAAAAGTAACACCAAAATTGGTGGTATATGGGCTGGCTGGTGACGTAAGCTGCCTACAAAACGTCACCTGCCTCCAGCTCAGCCACTCACAAAATTTGGTTGTAATAGCAAGGTTTCAACCTGTAGAGGGCAGTCACTATGCATATTTATAACACAAAGCGGAAAATTCAAATACTTTCCACTTAAATTCCAGATTTGGACCTGAATCAATCAGTAATACTACTCAATATCTATTTAAATTGATTTTCAGCAGAAAACAGCAGTTTAGGGGTTTAGTTACTCTTTAATATTTGGCTGAAGAAAATATGTCCGAATGTAGGCTACACCCACACCTTTCCTCCACACCTGAAGATTTAGCCAGCACTGGGAGCAGCTGACAGTTTGGGTGTTTTTTTTTTTCTTCAAATGTGTGTGTGCATGTGCATGTGTGTGTAGTTGGAGGTCCTTTCCTGTCACTTCAATGTTCTTTACCTGCTGGAGGAGATGATGATCAGTCCCCTGTGCTCTGCACTGAGCCTGGTGGATGACAGGATCAAACAGAGCTGATAAACACAGACGCCCCACAACCCAGTTGGCCTCAGCCCTGACAGTGACTGAACTGGCCTCAAATCGCCTCTGACAGGGAGCAGTGTCAACACACCTACAACACACACACACAAGCCTGGAGTGAGCACACAAATGCACACACATACATAACACCATATGTGCTTAAAAACAAGCAGTTACTTCCACAGCGTACTCAGTGACAAACATGGGGTCATGTACAAAGCAAGATTAAAATAAACTGTATGGACACCTGTAAAGATACAAACTCACCTGCTTGTTTTCACACATGCACAAGCACATTATCTCCAAAGGCACTCTCGCAGCTGTGAGCCGACATCACCTCAAAGACACGACTGTCACTTCACCTGCAAATGCATGAAAATGATTTGACTCAAACATGAAAAGGTCCTCATGGCATCAGGTCGGTTACTGACCGCACCCACCTCCACGTGAGGCTCAAACACAGCCCAGAGCAGAGACGCTAATCCCAGAGCAGCTCAGAGCAGAGCAGGGCAACAAAGCGGCGCTGCCCTCAGTGAATGGTAGGGACCCGTCAAGGTGAAGACAGGAAGGTAAAATGGCAGCAGGCAAAACAAAGTGTAAGCTGATATTAATTGGGTTTACATGACACTGAGTCATACAGTATGTGCAAACACATAAGTGAGTCATCCAGCTCATACGGTGCAACTGATTTTGCTTGATAATTTATTGCGTTCACTGGAGAATTAGTGAATGACTCAGCAGTTTTAGAGATCTGTGGTTTAAATGCTTAAGAGTCTTCAGTGATTGGGTACAAATTCATTAAAACTGTCATGTTTATACTGAAGATTGAAAAAGAAAAGTATATGTTGTGATGCACTACATAAATCAATTTTTCAATCAAATGTAGCTCAGTTTCCATGAAATTGGCAAAAGACTTGTATTATTGTGTTCATAAATTGCTATTATGCAAATATAAGGAGTTGGAAACATTGTGATGAATAGCCAGTGGTGTCAGTTCTCCAGTCAGGTGCCATTGAACCATTGCACAGGAAGACAACACAGCAAAGTGACATAATTAAAAACATGCCAGTCAAACTTGAGATGTTGGAAAATGTGATGGACATGCGATTTATGTTTATTTCATATATTAATTTGAAAACTGAAACTTTTTGTTTTTCAGTACGGCTGTCTACACCCTCCGCATAATGATACACTCTTAACTCGCACACGTTATCGTAAGTCTGCGACTTGAAGCACTGCATGTTATATTGGTGGTACACTGGACTATAGGTGCTGCAAAAATGCTTCTAGACCCACAACAGCACTGTGGTTGAGTACATCTAGTGTTGGCACTGGATAAATGAAAACTAAAACTAAAACTCTTTCTTTATGGCAGCTTCTAAATGCAAAATAATGAAAGGATTACATAAGGGATTACAATTTAAACAGCACTACCGGTAATCAATTCCACTAACTCCGGGGTGGGGTGAGGTGGCTGGCCTCCGACAGAAGAAGAGTAATAGGCCACTCTTTCGAGTTAACAGATGCAAGTTAAAGTATAGAAGCATTTTTTGCCTCTTATAGGAAGGCTTAGCTAACCTCTGTTTCCTTGTGCAGTTGCTCTGATAGTCTGATATTGATGCAGATGTGTTGCCATTGGAGGAACATTAAGCACAAAAGTACCTTTTGCATGTGGATGAGATGCAGATGGAGGTGGCAAATTGGTGATATTGATACACTGAGCCTACATTCAAGTCACCTGGGCTTTGTCATGACTTTACCTCTGAAAATCTTTGCGCGGCCAGCACGACTAAGCTAGCTCTTTAGGGTCAGTAAATACCTCAGCCCTTCTGAACAAGTGTTATGGATTACATATGTTAATTAAAACATGTGGGAGGCTTAAAGGTTGTTATCAGTTTTGATGTAGTTGGTTTGAGAGTAATGCAACCTAATGAACAACAAGCGATCAACCAAATAAAGAGGTGCTTACATACATGGATCTCACTAAAGATTTTTTTTTTCTCCATATACCTCACACTCTGCTGTAAAGAAAACTCAACATTCTCCTTTTATCACTGCTCTAATTTTACACCGCACAGCTAAAAAAGTAAAAAAGTTTCCGCTCTGAAGTCTGCTTTATGCAGCAGCCTGGGGAGTCTGTGTTTTTAATTTTTTTTTTCCTTACCTAGTCATCTCCATATGCTCTGTAGGCAGGGGGACCTGGGCCGTTCGTTTAATGTGGTGCGAGTGTTCGTCGCACAGTGAGATCAAGAGCCAAATGAGCGCAGGGTGAACAAGAGCCCCATGAAAACCTCTCGCCAACTTTAATAGAACGGCTGCCTGCTGAGTACTGAGGACATCTCCAGCACGCACACACACACACACACACACACACACCAAATCAAGACATTTATCTGCAATGAAGGGGGGGATTAAAAAAGATGTGGATGCATACACACACACACACACACACACACACACACACATAGGCTAAGAGAGCTATGCCTCCTTAAGAGTTTATTCAAAGTGATGGTATCCAAGCTATTGTTGTAAGAGTGGTACCGCAGGAAATAATTAATGCCCTTTTACTTTTTTCCCCACGGTAATACAGAGATCACAAGTGAAGTATTTAAGCATTTAAACATGGTTCAAAACATATGATGATCAGATATTTCAGATGATACTTGTGCTTGTATTAATTTCCCGCAAATGCATGTAAGCTAATTTAGTATTTATTTAATCAGTAAGAATGGAGTGGAGGAAACAGACAGAGACGGGAATAACAAGAGGGCTACAAGAGGTAAAGAGAGCGAGGAGGACAAAAGAAGAAATGAAAGCAGAGAGGAAAAAAAAATTTTACAAAGTGCATTTTCTCAAGTCCTCTCATTAAGAACAAAGACAAACATGGGGTTATGTACAAAGCAAGATTAAAGGTTCAAGGTATTTGTACTTTACCATTTTTATCGGTATCAGATTAACAAATGAACGACAGAATGTTAATTCCCAGCTGACAGTGGATTTTCCGTGTACTGGCACAGAATGCCATCTCAAAGTGCACTAGAGCATATTAATATATCTGAGAGTATAACCAATGTTGTCGTATTTTGATGACCATAGTCTGCACAGGCTAACAAAATGTCATGTTATCCCCCTTTCAAATTCTAACTTTGTTTAAAGTCCAGTTTCCATTGCAGAGGAGGAGTTGGCTGGATTCCCAGCTTGGTTCTTGGTTCCTCTGGGAGGATAACTGCTGTGTCCACACCTCCTTATAGTAACAGTTTTTCCAAAATCATGGCTTCCTCCTCTCACACACCTCCTACTTACACATGCGTCCTCAGCTCTGGCACACTAATATTCAGAATAGCCATTTGAGATTTTCCTTTTAATATTTGAATTAAAAAAATATCAACTAATGTGTTATAAATAATTTCACTGTAATGCATATGTGTTATTTCTATATCCCACTCAAAACTATATTAAAGAATAAAAATATCTTATTGTTGGATCAGAAAAAATAGTCATTACAACACTGATGTGACACTGGATAACATTTTTTATAGTGCACTTCCCAGGCCCAGTCCTGGTGCTTCCCATTGCCAGGCAAGTAATGTGACACAGCCCATGTGAATGCACACACATTCACATAAACAGTGTAGTAGAGTGCACACACACACATACATGTATTTGAAGACTTGTGTGTAAAGTTGAAAGCAGCACTTATGGCACGATAATTAACTTGGACTCTTTCTCCGTCGCAGTGCCCCCTCCCGCCTCTCATTAATCACCAACACTGTTTGTCTTTCTAACTCTTGGATGAACCACTCTGAAAATATGGTCAGAAGTCTCCAACAACTTTTTTGCTTTCCCAGACTGACAGATGCTGACCATTTGGAGCAACAAAAACAGAAAAACAAACATGAAACCCCCCTTGTAATCTCTTCATTACAGCTCCTGCTTAAAACCCAAATACTCCTGAACTAACACAAAGCAATCACCAATTCTCACTTGTCTGTTCTCATTGTTGGCACGAGAAAACATTGATATTCTTGGCTAGAGTTCAGTTCAGCTGTCTTGTTGTGGCGGTGATCCTCATGGCTAGTCAGGCGAGAGGTGAAAGTTGAAGGCGATGGCATTAAAGTCTCCCTGTGCCACAGGGTTGGGAGGCCTCAGTGTCAGTAGGATAGTTTCTAAGCCACTGCTTCGTTGGTGTCAGAACATGTTAGCCACTTTTTCCTGCTTCTGTGTGCTGAAATGTTATGCCCTCCAACTCAATGGACCAAATAATTCTGATTTCTCAACAATGGCAGTATACATATGGCTGCACTCTGAACAGTGACAGGGCTGAGAACATTGGTCCATAGCGATGGAAATGGCTCAGGGCTCTCAATGTATGTCTTGCTGTAGAGTGTAAGACAATGAGGGAGAGATGACCCATGTTCTAGTCACTGTTTTAAAGCAAAAATATGACTTGATTGACCGGTAAAATTTCAATCAGCGAATTGTCTCCCTGATGACAAATCTTGTCCTACATTCCTAATTAATCAATTGAAACATCATACAAACACACAGGATCACACAGGAACTCTCTTTTAAAAGCTGTGATGCTTGAGTTACTGCTCTTGAGGCAGTTTTTAAAGTTACATTACTTATGGCACTTGCATAACGTACGTTAAAAACAAGTTAACTCTGACATTCTTCGTACATGGGACTCAAACCCTGGCCCCTTGGGGAAAAGTCCTGTGCTTGGCCCATCCATCACCCAACCGTCTACCTCCACTTTTTTCCTGATATGATTAGCTTAACTAAATAGTTTGGAATTTAAATAGATTCTTTCATTTTCCTTCTCAGGACTGTCTACGTTCGATATACTGTATGATTTGAGAACCATCTTTACTATGACACCACATTCAAAGAATGCATCACATCTCAATTCCTTTTCAACTTCTACTTGTACTTCTGCTTTAGATATAATTTTATTTTACATGATTTCATTTTATCTCAATTCTACTCAAGTACTTTTTTTTGTATTTCCTTTTCTTTAGCTCTATCCTTTACGTCCTCTTCTATCTCCAGTTTTTCTCCAGCACTTCATTTTAGCTCTCCTATATCTCTCTATCTGTCTCCAGTCGTCCCTGGTAGCCCTCTGTCATCCACTGGCCAAGCTGGGAATGAAGCCAGTCTGGCTGAGCCTGGAATTCTGCAAGGCCTGCCAAGCTGGGCTTGAATAGAGAGGCAGAAAGGACCTTGGCTAAACTGGCACATGCATCACAGAGCGCGGCTAACAGCTCCCTTATGCCAAACACTATATCCCTCTAATATAACTAATTCATCTGAGAGAAGGAGGCTGGTCAGAGGGGAGAGAGAGAGAAAGCAAGACAGACAATCATAGATGACAAGCTCTCAGATCAACAATCATTTGGAACCCTGAAACGTTTTGTCACATTGTTCCCACTAAGGAGAGCGGGCTCAGTCATAGGTGTGTGGTATTGTTAGAAAATTATTTAAAATCTATCATTATTGATCAAAATTTATAATGTGTCTTAACTATACATTCTCTGTTATGCTACTTGAAATTTGCTATTGTTTCGCTGCTTTTGGTGTCCAGTGGACAAAGTCAACCTTTCCATCGTTTTTCATCTCTACTGGTATGTATAAGAGGATGTGCATTATTTCTATGGAGATAGCATTCAAGGTCAAGCTAGAATGTTGTTTTTAGGTAATTCAGTTTTCACTCTGATATTTCAAGAGGTAACACTGAGTATAACACTTCCATAAAGTTGGTGACCCCAACAAAAGAATAGTCTAACCTGAAGCAATGAAGATGTAGTGACTTTTATTTCTCAGTATGGCTCAAGGTAATTTAGCGCCTGTCAGAGCTGACCTGACTGAACCCGCCTGATAGTCCCCAGTTTCTGAGCTTTTTATCAAGTTATGTATGAATCCAACCAGAGCCTGAAGCTTTACACAACAACATGACCTGACACATGAGTCAGGTTGCTGTACTTTCACTAAAGCTCCAAAACTACTTGACACTACATTTCCCACAATGCAACTAAATAGCATTTTTCAATAGTCCCTCCAAAACAGGTAAAGGTCTATCGCAGGCCAAGAAAACCCTTGTGTCATGATCACAGGCTATTTTCCTAGACTTTAAAACACTCCCTTGAAAGCCTCAGAAAACATTAGACCACTGTTTTCATAAGATGAGCACTACTCCTCATTACCTATATATTCAAACTTCCTAAAAGGAGTGGAGTTCCCCCTCAATTAGTTGGCCTTGACCACAGTGGTGGGAGAACAGTCATACAGTCATTTAAAAATCATTCTGCAGTGACTAGTCATTTTAGAAGGCACTAACAAACCACTTTTTGTTGTTTGGTATGAGGATTTCTGCAGAGTTTAATATGTAGTCTGTGAATTCAGCCAGCAAAGGTTTGGGGGTAAGACATAGAAACACGATCAAAATCATACTTTATACCTCCATCAATAATTCTAACCCCATCCAGTAATAAATAAATTGTTCAAAAAAATGACCAAATCAGTAGCCAGAGAGAGTTATTAAGAGAGATCTGTAAAACCAAGTTTTTAGGACTTTTTCTCAAACACAGTCTTTAGTGTGCAGATTTTGTGTATTCTGTAGGATATGAAAATCTGTAGGGATAGCATGCAAGCCAGGAAGAGACTACAAAGCAGTTTTATGGTCGAGGTTTTACTTTTGATCAAATCTTTCTGGTGCAATTCCTACCTTTTGCTAACATTTTTTACTCCTCATGTAAGGCACTTATCATGATTATTATAAAACTGTCTGTGGACAGAGATGATTACACAGCTTAGAGACAGAACAACAGTCAGAGAAGGAGAGAATAGAGTGCAGTATGTCACGTCTGGTAGTGTGTCAGCCCAGCCAACGCCTCCCCACTTACCCCAGACCACATACCAGTCTGGCTGGCAGTCTGTGCCAAGGAGCCCATGCTACTGCATTAAGACTTATCCCTCAAAACTCTGCATGTGTCTCTGTGTGTGCATGAGTGACATTTAGACTCCTCCATTGCCATTTATGTTGGCATCACAGTGTATACCACAGAGGCACAGTGCCTGAGCCAAGTGTTGCTGATGACTCTCTTTATCCACTGCAGTATGTAGGGTTGGTAAAATCGCATATACACACAGACACAAGCACACATGCACACACAGCGCAGCGATTAAGAATAGCCAACTGGCGCAGATGGCTGTAAAAATATATTTGGAGCCATAAGCCTTGAGGACAGTGTAATGAAAACTACCCAAGTAAGAAACTCAGAATGCTAGAAAAAAGATGCAGTAAAACAGCAATTAATAACCAGTATATTATTATACGAGTTGGATTTCTACAATTTATGAATTCTCTATTGAAAAATACACTTCCACAATCCACTGTAGAGCTTAGGGAATTAGAAAGTGTAGTTCATTTGATGAACACTCATTCATTCTTTTGTCATTCATTTCGTCATCATGTAATTAATGGCTTAATGAAGAATGAAAAATATCAACTTTCTGTTTTGCCTTCAATGATGTTTCAAGTTTGGTTAAATCGAAAACCTGAAAACTTTCAAAGCGAACAAATAAATGGCACAGACGTCTGTATTTACTTCCTCACAAAAATGTAAACCTTCAGAAAATGAAAAAGTTAAGTATATCTTAAGTGTATGCATGTCTGTATTCCACGTTCATATACATGTATAGTATACATGCATGCTCATGAGTGTGTATGTTGTGCATAGACCCATACATATGCACACAGTGGCAGTCAAAAACTGAAACATGATTACTAATAAGTACACCACATACTAAATACAGCGTGGGAATGATAAAGACCAAGACACAGCACTCTTAATTTATGCAATGACCTTGAGAGACTTTACACTTTTTAGCAAGCCTTGGCACAATGTTATCAAATCAAGAAATATATATTTCTCATGAATAATCCTACATGCACTAACTATATTATCACTTCAGTTCAGTAATGTCAAGCACAGTCATACACCTCTCAGATTAAGTTGCACAGATGGCCAAAAGGCTGCATATGTGCAGCGAGTTGACATGCTTGTGCTTGAAGCCTCTGCCAGACATTATGTGCTTGTCTATATTTCCATACATAGTGTACATATACTCACATATATTAATATTGTATATTAAATAGTAGTAGTTGCACATGCACAGTGCTTACATGCTTGCTTGCAGTTTCTATTTATCACAATGATTATTGTTTTGTGTAAATACTGTTAAAGGTTCTACATATAAGATTAATATGACAGCAAACAACTATTTTCTGTGTAAAGACATTGAAGAGTAAGTGGCATCCTCAGGAGAGAATGAAGTCCCTTGAGTGTGTTGCAATCTGAGCTTCTCTGTTATTTGTTTTGATTGTCAGACCTGCCACATGTGAATGTTAGTGAATATGAACTACAACCTATTAGCTGCTAAAGGGCTCCAACTTGACTCTCCCTTTTTTTCTGCTTCACGCCTAAGTAACTTAATGGGTACATAATATTACACATATATGATAGCTGTATATTATGACTCTGTTCAGAAAATGCTACAATCACTAGATGTCACTGAATGTCATGTCATCTGGGCTTGTTTACAGGTGCTAAACCTTTAAACAAGTTAAAAATAATGTTAATCTGTTATCAGCATGTGCATTGATCACAGCTACACTTGAAACAAAGGAAGAAAGTGTAATGTCGATTCCGCAGCATACATGAAACAGAATGTGATAATTCACTCATCCTTTTTGACACACAGTATACTCAATTGAAAACAGTACAAAGGCAATACCTTTAATGGTTTTCATAATCAACTGCTTATTCTGAATTCCATGCCACCAACATATTCAAGAGCAACTTATGGAAGGCTCAAAAAACATTCCACAAACATAACTGTTTAAGGATATTAACACATATTAACACACGGGCTTCAAAAAATTTTGTTGGCTGCTTGCAAATGACTGCATTCTGTTTTTATACATTTCACACAGCGTCCGAGCTTTATAGAAATCAGGAGTTGTTAATTTTTGTGAGATTTTTATTCTCTCTTTTTTTTTTAATTGAGTTGGATATTTGGCAGTGTGTGCATGTGTGTGTATGATGGAAAGAGAACATAGCAAAATAGTGCAGTGTAGAGCCACGGGGCACCTTAACACCCAGGCCAAATCCAAAGTGAAACAATAATTCCACTCTACTTCTGTTCTGTCATGTTGAGAAATGTAATTTAAGGCCAGTGAGTTCTGACCCCAAGGCTCTACTGTACACCACGCTTCCTCCATGAGCTGATTGTGTGTGTGTGTGCGAAGAGTGTGTGAAGGCCATGCAAACCCCAGGTTATTCTCTGTCCCAACGGTGATTTTAGACAGCTGTGTCCCCTACTTCCTCTGCCCCGGAGACACACAACACACACATGCTCACACACACACACACACACATGGTCTAAAAACTAAATTGACAGGCTTGAATCCTCACCTGCGAGACATAGCCAGGTCATAAATATTTTTTCTCCTTATAGTTACAAAATTAAATTAAAATAAGCTTTTCTTTCTGTTGCTTCCAGTCAGCCTACCAAAGAGAACAAATGTAATAAAGGCGGAACAATTTCCGCTAGTCTTATAAACCTCATTCATTCCATCCCTCAAACCCTATAGGTTTTCTTAACTAATTATGTGTTTCATTGTAAACTTTGAAAATAGGCCACGATCCTTAAGATGTTCCGATCTGATATGAATATAAATATTGTTTTATTTTGTGCATTTTAGTGGTGGCAGTTTTCATTCAGTACTGTCCCATCCCCTGGATTTCCGGATAATCCTGGAACCGTCCCACTGAAATATTTCAGGAAGCAGCTGTGTGCCAATCTTTACAGGAGGCCACATACAGGTTACAATTGCAGTTTACTTCACAGACACCAAAAAGGGCATTATCTCACTTGTAACCTTGTTTACTTGCAAAAAAAATATAAATAAATAAGACCATTTGTTTATATTTTAATGTATTTTAATCAAAATCAAAAGTTTTTTTCAACCTAAAACACCTGAGGGTTTGATTAATATCTTGAATAACCATTGCCATCCTATAATGTACTCATGCAATGGAAATGTTGTATACCACTGTAAATATGAACTTAAATATGACATGAGCTTGCAAAGACAGATATTTCTAGTCCTATCAGCTCCTGCTCAGTTATGAGCCAGAAAGCTATTTTTATGCTAGCAAGATTCAATAACTCAATAACTGTGAGTATTGCTGGCAGTAAGTATAACAAGACTGTCAAGGCTATTTATCCAGCCATGTCACTGTCCCTAAATCATTCTCAAAATTTTCCAAGTGGCAGCCTTCAACTCCTGGAAGTGCTCAAAACTGCAAAGGTGAGTCATCTAAGACTTCTCATTAAAATGGTCTCTATAGCTAATATCTCTGTTTATGGCAACTGTACAAATGTGAATTTCTATTTAGCTCACTTGTTTAAATATAAGGTTTAAAGTTATGCATAATTAAGGGCTTAAGGGGCGCTGCTGGCTTCACCTCAGCTAGGTTGAGTCGCTGAACTTCTTGACTGTGTTTGTGGTGTTGGTGCCCTTTGGAGAATTTTTCATCCAAATATTGGACAGTGTGGCTTGCTGTGCTGTTAATTGCGCTAGCAGACCTAAGCAGAGTAATAGGCGCCACTGTTTGGATTAACGAGTGACCCTGCTAACTGACAGACAGATGAGCAGATGAGCCGGGCAATGCCCTGCAAACCTGCTGGAGAAATAAACAACTGGAGCCAAGAAGAGCAGAGAGATTATTAATTTTGAAACTTTTGGCATTAAAAAGTGGATTGGTCTTTCCTTTCGTTTCTCAATCCCTGTGACTGCTGGGTTTAGTCAGAGACTGAACTGAAACCAAGACACACTCACAAACGCCATTGTTGCCATGTTCGCTTACTCGTGGTTTATGTACAGGTGTTCTGGCTGTTTGGGGTGAAGTAACGCGAGTAAACACAAATCATCCTGTAACAAACATGAATAACACAAGATGAAAATTAGCTTTACTTTTTGGGTAAACATATTTCTTTTAAATTCTATTGTGTAAAAACAACAATAGCGTCTCACTTGTTTGCCTTAGCTATCTTGATAGCTTCAAGTTAGGTAGACGAGTTCCTGTAACCGTCTTGCCTGAGCTCCACCCTCGCTCCACCTGTTTGCCCATTATTAGAAGAGTCAGTCGTAGGATGTGGGTTTATTGTCCCTATTGATATAGTTACTCATCTTTGATACAGACTTAGACCAGTGAACAGACACTTTCACTGGAGCTAGTTAGTAGGTGTCCATTATTAGGAATTAGTGGACACTCTGCATCAGAATCTTCACCCAGGCCATGATATAAAATGGGATGATGATATGTGCTGTTCTGGTAATTGACCCTATTCTCTTTGAATCACTCACTGTTTATTGCCTGTCCATCTTCATATGTGTGTGTGTAAATCTCTGTATCTCTGTATCTCTTTTCTTACTGCCTGTTTATATGAGTTTCGTCCAGACAGGGGGACTCTCTGTGTGATCTGGGGCCAGGCAGGGTCATGGCCAGCCAAGTTACTGCCTAATTAGATTACTGCACACATCCTGCTTAGAGGCCACACACACACACACACACACACACAGACACACACTGACACACACTAAACCTATTAGAGTTTCCTGCAGGACTGCTGTATTTGATTGCATCAGTTTTAGGTTGCTGTTCCTAATAAACTGGCAGCTGAGTGTATTTCTGTTGATAAAAGGATGTGATATAAATATTGTCAGATATGTGATATATGATATGTGATATCAGTCTCAAGAATTTATATGTCATGCCTGTCATAAATGTGTGTGTTTGTGTGTTTAAACTTCTCTACCAACAGCTGGACTGCTGTTGCATGAGGTGAACTGCAGTTAAATAAAATGAAACGGAACACATATTAATTGATTGAGTGTGTATCAAAGTTATTATGAATGTGAAAGAAAATGTACATTGTTTAAAATCTTTATCGATCGCTGATATCCTCTGTTATACATGTGGCAAATGTATTTCCATGACATAAAAAAAAAAAAATACACTAATACAAACCAGACGTAAACTGTATTTTAATCCTGTCAGCCACAAAGGATGCATTCAGTTAGGTAACTTGTTGCCTCATAATGTCACACAGTTTATTTTATTTCAGATCACTCAGCTCTCCTCTCTGCAGCTGGCAGGTTCCGACTTTTTGTGTGATGTGTTTGTGGTACAGTACAGTTGCAACATTCATCTTATATGCAGCTGCTTATCGTATATCAAAACTTTGTGTGAGCTGTCCACGTATTAGATCTGAAAAAAATAGAAAGAAACAATATTTATAAAAAATGACTTACGATAATTTTACTGTTAACATTTTAATATATTAATGCACATTTTTCTATCATTGAGGTTTATTAGAATTCAAATCAAATCAGTATAAAGAAACAAAGTGAAGATTCTTGCAAATATTCATACAGCATCTGTGATGTTTTCAAAGAACATTTATTTGCTTAATTAATGGTGAGCTGGGAGCGACCGCTGCCCTCAGAGCTGATTCTCCTCATTCTAGTTTTCCCATTTCAGTTTTAATTCCAATGTGTCACTGAACACAGAAACACTGGACTCTCCTGAACAAAGATCATTCATGTTTATGTACTGACCACCATCAGTTGGCTGTTGCAACAGAGAAGAAGGTGTGAATAATTCAAAACTTTTGTCTTTCCCGCATTTATTTTAAGATTACAAAATCTTTGTTTCAGAGGGTCCAATTACTATGCTGCACAGGTTGTAAAACCCTGACGGCAAATATGTGAAATGTGTTATTGCTTTACATAAACAAAATTGACTTGATTATAGGTTTCTCACCAATAAGAACTTTGGTAATTAGTTACATCTCTCCTTTAGTTTTTATGTTCACAGGTTTCTGGAACATATTTATCAAAGAATGTGATATTTTCACATGTCAACACAGTTGTTTATCTCTTGTTCTAATGACTCACAAAAGAAAAACTATATAAATGGATGAATAGATAAAAGCAAACAATTATGTAAGGGGTGTGGAGGATTAATTGAAGAGTCTCACAGCCTGAGGAAAGAAGGCACTCTGTAGTCTGGTGGTATGGCCGTGTATACTTCTGTCTTGCTTGCCAGGTGGCAGCAGTATGAACAGGCTGTGGCTGGGGTGGGTATTAGAGGTTTGTGCAGATCCAGACTACATCAGTGCTCTAACTGTTCAGTCTGTGGGGGGCTAAAGGTGGAAAAGCAAGCTTATGACCAGGAGTTTGTTGGTTCGGTTCCCAAGGAGGAAAAATATGATGCCTTGCTGTGGCTGTGTGTGAATTTAATCAGGGCATTCCTGCAAAAAGAATTGCTGTAAGTGATACTCCCTTGAGTAAATAAAAGTTTAAAGAAATAAACCCTTTTGTTGAGAAAAAAAGAACATTTTCATAACTTGCTCTGAAGCAGGTTATGCTTGAGATAAAAGATCAGTGGATAAAAGCACCGCCTACTGACCAAACAGTTCTCTGGAAAATGTTATTATCATTCATAGACGACATACTGACATCATTCTACAACAAAGACTGACTGAAGTACTAAATCCTTGTACTTGTAAGATATGAATGTATCACTTTCAATTTCAATAAAGTATCTATCTGTCTATCTTTGATTTCCAGTTTTATATTTAGTTTTTATTTGCTCCCAAGTCAGATGTGTTGCTTTTAGCCTGTCACATGTTCAGCTTCTTCATATTTATCTAATATTACAGTTTGTAAGTGTATAGTTTGTATGCCACTCTGCTGCCAGTAGAAGGGTCCATGTTTCGTATTTGTCATTTGCCGCAAACACGACCTCCTCATTGTGAACATGTCGATGTCTGCACTGGAAATCCTGAGTTGATTTATCAAGTTTATAACCAACTTCTTATGACCACTCAGCATGACTGTGATTGTTAGGGTTGGTGAAGCCGGGTAATGAAAAAATATCCCGGGAATGTTGAACGTGCACTGTGTTAGAGGCCTATGGTTTTGTTATCGCAAAGACAGTTGGAACATGTTCCATCGTATCTTTAAACATAACTGGTTTTGTTGATGGAAACGCTGATGCGATACAAATGATACAAAGAAAGGTAACATACCCTTGATATGCTGAAATGTACAGTGCTAACATGTTATTCTGTCAACTGGGCATACAAGCAAGCAAATTAAAACAGGTACACAGTCTGTAATACAAACTCATACACAGAGAAGCTGACATGCTCACAACCACACAAACACTTTCTCTTTTAGCTAGCCTGTGTGTGTGTGTGACAGGAAGACGGTGGCCCAGACAGCAGCCGACCCTTGACCAGTGTGCAGCAAAGTAACATCTGCAGGCCACACGCATGTACACAGCAGAGTGGCATTTCCTGTCCGTGTTACAAAGAGGATCAACAAGCCTTGATCTTCTTTTACATTTCACATTCATTCACACTTGTTTTCTCTGGCACTCCTCCACACTGTGCAATGCTTTTGATTCTTAAGTCTGTCTTGTCCGTTGTGATGCCTTTGCAACCTACAGTAATATTCTTCAAAAATGACTCAGTAAAATACAGAAGTAAAGAAATTTAGAACATTAAAATAATATAGGAATATGTTAGGTAAAATCGGAAGAGGAGATGCGGGTTGGGGGGGGTTGTAGCAGCAGTGATGCAGGACAAGACAAAAAGTGAAAATACATTAACATGAGGCAGACGACACCTGCTCAAGAACACAGTGGCAACCAGTGTTGCTTTTTCACATGGACACCATCTGGAGGGGCTGAAATGGCTGGGAAGTGACAGAGCTGCCTCTACAATATTAAAATTACAGGATACCAACCACTTTAAACAACATTTAACATTTTAACAACCTGGGTCTTATTTCTGCAGATTTGATTTTACTCAGATAGAAAAGAAAATTCATCAAGGCAAGAATTCAAGTACATTTTATTTCATTATCAAAAGGACTTCATTTGAAAGTGAAGACAAAAGTGTAGCTGCCCTGAAATATTTCATAACATGTTTTTTTCACAGCCTTAAAAACTTAAGAGTTGCATGTCAATGAGAAGGTATTTTTGAAGGGAAAAAAAAGACAATTTATATAATAACTGCAATTTCCACCCTTTTGTCTATTTTATTAAACTCAGAAATTCCTATGAAAAATTCTAGGAGCTTTCAAGTTAAACGTGTCCATCCCACTCTCACTAAACTCTGTTAAAACTGTTAGGAGATGACAGCGATGAAAAGGATGAACAAGCTAGCAAATGCTTAGAATCCCAGGTGCAGGCGAAAATGTACATACAGACAAAAAATGTAGTTTTGTTAAAGATACTTTCCACTTCTGTGTATTCTTGAGGATGTGCTTAATGTTATTTTGGCCAGCTGCGAATGGCTTCATCTACCGGTTTGCTGAATGAATCTATGGAACATGTCCGCAGATGCAGAAACCTATAGCTACTTACACAATTGCAAGAGTGTGTTTGTTTTCTAGCTGTAATTTAGGGGAGTGATGTAACGCCATACTTTTACAGCTTCTTTCCTGCAAGCCTGTTGAGAAATTTTTTCTGGTTATATATTATTTATATCACACAATATGTGATATAAACTGCAGAAAACTGTGTGAAATTTATATCCTTTAAAATTGTTAGTAGTCACCTTGAGCGCAGGAAATCTGTGCAAGTAACATTATATCTGAGTATAAGCTTATGGTTTGAGCAGAAGCAGAGCAAGTTTAAGGCCAAGCATGGCTTTCTCAGTGGAAGGGTGGGGTTTTGAGGGAAAGCATTACAAAATCTGAACGTGAAATCAATCAGTCATGGTCTCAAATTGAAAGATCGTGTTCTTGAAAAGAGATAGGAATAAAGCGTCATTCTTGTCTTGCTTTTATTTTTCCCTGCCTGATCCACACTTTTCCACACTTACTCAACTTGCCTAGTCTGATTTTGTGCTGCGATCCTGATCATAATGTGATCCACAGGCCAAACTTTGTTTCCCTTCCAGTTGTTATTATAATTGACTTTAACTTCTCATCAAATATTGCAGGAAACTTTTTCTTTTTTTATTGAACATATAATTTCCCTTCACTGCAGCAAGAGATAAGATTTTAATAACCCACCAGTTTCTGTCCAGTTAAAAGCACAGTCCTCCTTCTGACAAGCTCCTGTCTCACTTTGCCCTCTTCCTTCATCCCTCCTTCTGCCACATGCTGCAAGACGACCAGTCTTTAATTGTTGCTGTAATCAGTGTGATTCATATTGCCTCATTAACATGCCTGTTGTTCACACAATCTTCCCACATGTCTCTCCCCTCAATAATGTATCCTTTCCGTCCTGCACCACTCCTCTCTCAGTCTCTTCACTTCCCTTTTTATCTCTAATTCCACTGTCCTTTTCCCCCCTCGTTTCTTTCATTTCCATCTATTCATTTCACCCACTAACATGAACCCCTCCTTCCTGCTTCTTGTTCACTGATCACACATAAATTAACATTGAAGGCTTCCATAATTGCTTATGTAAAAACTCACACTAATGCACACAGCGCTCCCTATTTAACAGGTCTAATTTTATCCCCCTGCACCATATCGCCCGCCCCACTAATACACACGGTTTTTATGCTAAATGATTGATGTCTCACCATACCACATTTTCCACTTCATTAATAAAAAATGGTGTCTTTATTTATTAATGAGTAATATACATATACATGTATTTATGATTCAATTAGGGCAGCGATGGAAGTACCGGGATCTATAAGAGAGAATTTACTATGTAAACTTAAAGATCTAAGTGCTTGGTAATGTATCTGTATTGGGGCACTGCTTCTCTTGCCATGGATGACATGATAGCACTGTGCAGTAAGGATCGCTATGCATTAATAAACGTACCCACTGTCTTACATGGAACCACAACGTGAGTTTTAAATAAAAATTGCCTGAATGGGTGAAAATGAGTAGTAAGTAAATTGCAAGAGACTCAGATCTTGATTTAGTTCTTAAAGTTCTTGACTAAAGTTAAAATACAGATTGCACCTTTAATTTTGGTTTTTGGTTTGGTTTTTGTGCAGAGTTGTGACTGACATTAGGTGAGGGACTGAAACACAAGGCATCAACACTGATGTATTAAGAATGAGTGGCTCCAACATGGAAGATGGCACTACATTCAGTCTTGTGACAGCTGCTCCTGTTGCATATGCTGGTAAAGGCTCCCTGGACTGTATGCATTTTTGGATTAATGGAGCATGCTGAGTCGAGTCCTTCTTCAGCCAGCTCAGTTAAGACCGTCTATTAAGGGAAAATCTAGATACAGTGGTGGAAGAAGAGCCCCGTTTATTTCTATGGAAGTTTCTCAGTGCTGCACAAGCCCAAAAAAGTTACGCAGAACTTCTGGATAGGCTTCACACTGTGGGGACCACAGAGCATGTGCACTAGAGACTTCTGCTGCTAACTTCCAGTCCAGTTTTGCCCTTAACTAACTTGAATAATTCAGTCATGGGGCTCTTTTAGACTTAAAATGTTATTTGACTGAAATAATAACATTCTGATATTTCTGGGTTATGACGTTTAGAAAGCATGTATCATTTTACAGCCACATCTTTCACAATGTAAGCTTATGGGAAAAAGTCTTCTCGGGCCATTGTGCATCAGATGACATTGTTATTACGCAGTTTGGCTGATATGTCAATTTGACGTCAAAGCACACAAAAATGCTTTTTTTTTTTATATATTTCTTTTATGAGAAAAATGGGTTGCTAATTGATATTTGGAGGTGTATTGATTTTTTTAAACTTTTTTTATTCTGGTTAAATTATTTCAGTTCACAGTGGTAAACCTTACTAGTAACTACAATGAGCCCAATTTCGCTGTAGTCCAGCTTCATTCCTGGCATCCCAGACGCAGAGTAGCGTGGTGGTGCTACAGTAAACAGCCAAAGAAAGAATAAGCAACACTTCATGTTGTAGGAAAAATAATACATGTCAGGAAGTAGGTTAATGCAAAAAATAAGCATTTGGAGGTAGCATGTGTTCTCATATTATAAATATCTTTTTTTTCAGTTATATCTAAAAACCCCTCCATTTAACACACACACACACACACACAAAATAATAGGTTTACCAGCCTCGTAAATCAAGTCCCAAGGAGGACACTCATTTGCCTGAACTGTTACTGTTGGGCAGTACTGTGTACTAAATTAGCCTATATTAGCAGGGCTTTTTTTGTAAATGTGTGTGTGTGAGTGACTGTGTGTATCTGACCGCTAACCTAATAGAAGCTGGTATAACCCTGCTGGCGGAGAGTGTGCAGTGGCTGGGCTAATAGAAAGATAATGAGTCCGTCCATACTCACACCTCTATTAAATCTCTTCTTAATACTCTCTCCCTGGAACGGCGGGTGTATTAGAGCGCACTCCTCCTTTATGACTGCAGCGTTATGAGAAAAGTGAACCATCAATGAATATTCATGGTTCAACGGAGCTAAATACTTCGTGCAAACAGTTTACATTTACAGTGAGAACTGAAAGTGTTTCCAAAGCATTGGAGGAGGATAAAGGAATGTCTGCCCAAAGTACGAGTGCATCAAACCAAGGCTTCACTAGTAATGCAAATATAGAATTAACCATAACAGGACTTTAGCACGTTTTAACTTGTTTACTACTAATCATGCACATATTTTACATATTTCAAGGCATGCAGACATGCAACTGATCTTTCTAATTATTTTTATTTTTATTACCTTCCACGCAGACATTGTTTGCTTTCATTGTCAATGTGCAAGTCAATTACTGGAGATTTAAAGCCTGCTGAGCTTGGTAGTCAATCCCTGTGACTGTGTCTGATTTCTTATTCGTTTCGTATTGGCTAGTAGTCCAGAGTTAAACCCGAAACACTTTTAACAGTTCAATCACTATGAAATGCATGCAGTGTAACCGTAGCATCAAAGCTTGTGCTTCATGCCACATTATCAGCTAACTTGAATAATTAACCTAACAACACATTAAAGGAATAAAAGACAACATTTAAAATAGTGTGGAAAGTCAGACTGGAGCCTTAAATCCTTGAATCAGGAGACTTCTTATTTATTATGTCAGGGAGTGAAAGTAAGTAAGTTTGAGTGATTTAAAATCTGTACAATAGTAAAATCTTCTTTAAGTCTGGATTTTTTGTACTGCCAACTGCCTCATGCAAAGATCAACATCAACAATGCATTATTCCATCTCCCTACCCTCTCTGTGGCTCTCAGACCCATTGGTTTCTACTAAAAAATGTAAACATTTAAAAATGTCTCAAATATATAGTAGAAATTATATTCCTTAACCTGCAGGCCTCTGAGTTTAGCTTATGCTTAGCTTAGCCAGTGGTGCATTTTAGGGGGTCTTAATAAAAATGTGGTACATTGTTAAGACGGATTGAGACCGAATAAACGGAATGTGTGTTAATGGTTATGTAAGTACAGTACAGTGTGGCTCATCAATGTGTTTTTAATTGTTTTTTGGACAAAAATGAGTCTCTGTGGCACAGTGGAGGAGGATGCTTTGATACATACAAAATATAGTCAACACACTTAACACTTGTCATGAGGTCCAATAATGAAAGCCAGCAGCTGATTGGAAAAGGAAAGCACATTCAGAAAAAATAAAACATGATGGAAAGTGGTCAGATCTGTAGAAATCTGTTCTTTACGACTCATTCTGGTCATTAAGTTTATGATGTTTCACTTCAGGTGACAATGAAGCTTCAGTCCAAAACATCAACCATTAAATTCTCAAAAAACATGTTTTTAATAGCAGCAACTAACAAATACCCTTGCACTGAGCTGTTGGTGTAAAGGAGGATGTTCTCTTCCATTTACATGGTTCTGTTGTGCCAGACACGTGTTCTAAATAATAACACATGGATTCTCCATTTTTCTACTTGTCCTTCCTCTGGGTTTCATAAATCTAAACCATACAGATGCACAAAGTCCAGTTAATGGATTCGTCACCCCGTCATTCACGACACCTTGGAGACACAATGTGGCTTTTGTCTGATGTTACCAATTCTTTAACATTGAATTACAGCACAAAGAACACATGCACATATTGACACAATCTGCATCATGCTTTATGCTCAAACTCACACATGCGAATGCATGAATACAAACCCCACGAAGAGGAGCACACAAACATCCAAGAAGTAAGTTATTCAGATATGTGTTGGGGATAATGTGATGTCACCTCTAATACCCAGGTAGAGACACAATGTCTCTGCCATTCCCTTTCCTTTATATGTAAAAACAGCAGAGGAGGCACATATGAATGACAATGCGGTTTGTGTCACTGTACGCTGACTTATTGGGGATGGATAGTGCAGGCCAGGCCAGCTTCATTCACGCTGCTGTGTTATTTACCCCTTTTTTTCTATTACCAGTGCATTTTTATTGCAGACGGAATCGGGAAGATGTAATTGCCTACCAGGTATCTGCTTGCATTATCAGGCCTAGGATGGCATTAACTATAAATAGATAAAGGACATTATGCAGCCATATTGTGTAGTGTTGTGTGCGTGTGTTTGCGTGTGTGTGTGTGTGTGTGTGTGTGTGTGTGTGTAGGAAGGGGTATTGGCTGGTGGGTGGGTGATAGGGCCAGTGAGGGTTTTTGAAAGTGTGTTTATTTGTGTGTGTAATATTTGATTTATTCGAACTACACAGCCTGTGGTATATGACAGATAGGATATACAAATCTATTGTGAGGTTAGAATTAGATATTTGACCAGACAAAGGGATAAGCTGCATCTCCAGAACCGACCCACATAAACCCTGGGTGTATATGGATAGTGTATAGGTACACTGTGTGCATGTGTGTCACTGGAAGTGCTTTAGAAAATAATTTATAGTTCAATTTAAGTTTCTCTGCATTAAAGGGAGATTTGTGCTGTGTGCAAAACTGCATCTTTCACCCAAGTTAGACATGGAGTGTAACAACAGAAACCAGTGTCTGCTTTCTTTCATTCTTTCTTTCTTTCTTTCTTTCTTTCTTTCTTTCTTTCTTTCTTTCTTTCTCTGTCTGCTTCAGTCTGGTTATGTGGGCACAGACAAAGTCAAACTGCTGCTCGCACATATTTGGGCGGCTATTTAATTAAAAGTGGATTACAAGAGTGTTGGGTAAACAAAGATCAGATTAACAAATAGGCCGTCGCTGCTTTCCCATTTGCTAATGCAAATTTGACTTGACGATGGGATTGGTCGTGCAGAAGAACGGCTCCGCCACTCCGCTGGAATATTAAGACCCGGTCTGGAACTCAAGTTAAGTCGGGACGACTCGCAGAAGTTGGCTAAGCCCCCATCCTTATGCCCAGTGTGTATGTGTGTGTGTGTGTTGTCGGTCAAGACACCATTCCTCATTTCTTATCTCCAAAGTATGGCTCTTGATTTGAATGATGCAGTTTATGTAGCAGATGATGAACCATATAATGTGGTTTGTAGTTTTTATATCAAATGCCAAAAATGTTTAAATGCAGAAACAACAAGTGAGGCTGCAGACACCACATTTATTTATTTATTTTTTTCCTATCCATACTTCACTGGTTCAGCACTGAAGTGACGACTTTTACACTGTGGAGAGACATCAGTGAGATCAGTGGCTGCAAAAGTCTCTCTAAATCATGCAATAATTCAGTGCAGTGTCTTAAGTGTAAATGAAATGTAACTTTTATTTAGCAGAGAACCCCTTAAAACCCTCTAGGATCCCTTGAACTGCCTCAAGGATGGTAAGGACTCCAGGTAGAGTCCCACTAGATTCTATGGATAGCCAAGCATATAATATCACCTTCATTTTAAAAGTTTTTATTTTTTCTTTTTTTGTCCCAGCTTATATTTTACAAGGGGATTTTGGATTACTGTCTGTCATGCTGATGATCTTCTAACTGCCCAGCCATCATAAGTGAGATAAGAAGATGTGTTGCATTGACAGAAATTCAGTAATTAGCAGTCTTGCCCTCATACTGAAAGCTTCATTGGGGATATTTATTTCACTTTGCCCTGACAAATGCCTCTCAGGCTGTGTGTTATTTTCCACCATCTTCACTTGTATCGGCAGACCCAAACATGGCTGTCATCCTAACCTCAGTCATCTAACCTAAGCCTAAACACAACTCTTTGTTTGGTGGAGACTGATGAGGGCCATGTGCAATGTGGTAGGAAGCTTTGTAAGCAGGCTCTGTTCATGGCAATGAAGTCCTCTATTCACTGTATGTCTCTGGAAAAAGAAAAACAGGCAGTTGCACCTCATTTGATGCCTGTAGCACATACTAAACTTGTTAATTGCAGGAGTGAATATTCTTGGGTGTTGACTTGCATCAATTTACGACGTGGGTTTGCAAAGAAAATACTGAATGCATGTGTGTTGACATGCATCGTGCTTGTGTTGCGGTGAATCCAAGTAGCAGCTGTTTGAGGCTTTATCTTTGATATATCTAAGCATGAATAATGTCTCCACCTCCTCCAACTATACAAAAGTGAGCCCAAAATATCCCAGATACGAGCGCTGCCATCTGTCTCTGGTGACGTCATTTGGAGCCAGTCTGCACAGTAGTGATTGGGATGTGAAGCCTCAGTTACAAGTTCTCACCCATGTATCCGTCTGACCCAATCCCGAGCAGTACTCAGCCATCAATCATGATGTCTGAACCCCTTTTCATAGCATCAAATAACTAATTAAAACCAAACCTATCAAACCTTAAAAACTTGAACATTTAGCAGTGCAATAAAAAATACCTAGAATGACAGAGACCATTCTTGGGAAAAATTTAGAAAAAAACATTAAATATTAAGTCAAACTAGAATATCTTAACCAATTTTATTTCAGTCCATCCAGTGGTTGTTGAGAACAGTAGTTTGAATAGGTTAGGCATTAACAAGCTTTCAAATGTGGTTCCAGTCCATTTAAGAGATGTCAATTTGTTGTTATCCACTGGATAAGTGAAAAAATTGTCCTGCTGTTGTCCATAGAGAAAATGTCAGAAGACCAACCAAGTCAGTAGGATTAATCGTCTGAGCACTATTGATGACAATGCACTAAACGATTGTTGAGACATTGCAGATCAACTAAGTTATGAGGACTGGTCATCATAAATATTCTGTGTCTGGGAATAACAACTGACAGAAATTGCAATCCATCCAATCTTTGATGAGTTATTTCAGCAAGGACAAATGTATTGACATAACATGGAAAATAATGGTCAAATGAAAAATACTTCTTTTATTTTAACAGACAGATCTTTGTAAAAGCTGAAGCAGTGTGGTACTCCTTGTAAATATCTGTCTGTGTATCTATCTATCTATCTGACAGTCTCAGACTCTTCGTCTTTATTTTTCTTCACATCTCTTTACATTTTTCACTTGCCCTCACCATCCCTCACCTCTCCTCACTCCTTGTGTCCCACAGTTTTGGACATGGTTCGACCTTGCCATGATAGACTGTCGCTGTGTTCATTCCTCTTTTTCAGGACACCTCTCACCTCCCTGGTCACAGGAGAGTGAGAGAAAAAGAAGAATGAAGTGGAGTCGGAGGAGGAAGGATGGATTTATTGACTTGAAGCTTGGACTTGGGTCGATGCATCAGAGTCTGGATCATGGTGGATGATGAGGCCTCTGGGTGTCAGGGACAACTTCATACAGGCCGAGGGCCATGCATTTATCTGTTGTGCTCATCTCACTCTTTTTAGTTAGCTACTTTTCTTATGTTTTTTTGTTTGTTTGTTTGTTTTTTTTTGGTGAAAATCCTTGATATGATATCTGTCCACATGTTATGTGCTGAATGGTTTTTGTTTACTGTTAAAAGAGCTTGCGCTTCTCTAGGTGGCATTGTTTTCTTTGCCATGACTGGGCAGGTTTGTCGGGGCAACCCCAATAAAATCAAGATAATAACTAACATTACTAGAGCTTGTTGCTGAACAATGTAAGACTCCATTTTGTTTACATTTACTTGAGATCACATGAAAAAGATCACTTGAGGTGGTGCACTTAATAAATATTCTGTACTGTGTAATGCATCATTATTTTCAAACCTTGGAACAAGAAGGGCATCTGGAAAGTTCTTCCTTATGTGAGTGACGCAATCCGATTTTAAAACACCAGTAGATTGAGTCCAACTTTAAAGTAAAAAAAAAAAATACTCTGAGGAGCTTCCTCTATACCACAGTATACACTAGTACAATAACAAAAAACTCTACACTAATATATATTTTAGCAGTTGATTTTTGTCAGTAATAAATGCCCTTTTTTAACCGGAAGTGAACATTTTTCACCTGTCAGAGGTAATGATGGAAAGTAAGTACATTTACTTAAGTAAGTACATTTATTCAAGTACTCTACTTCATTTGAGGATTTCCGCTTCATACTTCTATTCTATTTTACATTCATTTATATATACTAGTTAGTTTTGCATAGAAAAAAAGGTGATGTGATGCAGTAGCATATTACTATTCTACCCAGTGGTATACATTGATAAACTGTAGCACGAAAATGCCCTTACATGCATTTGTTTGTGATAAAAACAGAATAATATAAATGAATATAATATTAAAAAATTATATAATGATGTGAAAGGAGACATTCAGCAAAATAAATACTTTTACTTTTGATACTTAAAGTATATTTTGCTGATAATATTAGTACTTAAAGTACTTAAGCATTTTGCATTTGGGAATGTAACTTGTAAGAGAATATTTTTAATTTATAGTATTTCTACATTTATTTAAAGATATGTATACTATTTCCATTGCTGAGCTCCTCAGTGGCAGAGCACCGGGAGTGGATGAGATCCATCCTGGGTACCTTATGGCTCTGGATGTTGTGGGGCTGTCTTGGTTGACACGACTCTGCAGCATCGCGTGCCAGTTGGGGTCAGTGCCCTTGGACTGGCAGACCGGGGTGGTGGTCCCTCTTTTTAAGAAGGGGGACCAGAAGGTGTGCTCCAAGGCATTCGACCGTGTTCCCCGCGGCATTCTGTGGGAGGTGCTCCAGGAGTATGGGGTCCGGGGTCCTTTGCTAAGGGCTGTGTGGTCTCTGTACTCCCGGAACAGGAGTCTGGTCCGCATTGCCAGCAGTAAGTCAGACCTGCTCCCAGTGCATGTTGGCCTCTGGCAGGACTGCCCTTTGTCCTGTACATTATTTTTATGGACAGGATTTCTAGGCGCAGCCAGGGGCCGGAGGGTGTCTGGTTTGGGAACAACAGGATTTCATCTCTGCTTTTTGCAGATGATGTTGTCCTCTGTCACCCGAAAGGAGCTCGGAGTAGAGCCGCTGCTCCTCCACATTGAGAGGAGTCAGTTGAGATGGATGGATGGACTTCCATTACTGCTCAGAGACCAAAAAAAAAAGAAGAAAAAGCTAAACATGCAGCACTCAGCGCAAAATAGATGCTCAACCGTGCTGGCATTTGTAGCTTAGTGTAAATTATGGTGCTGTGATTACAAACTATTTAAAAGTACGTTGGTCTCAGGAATTGGCGCTTGGGTGGACAAAGCCCCTCTGAGCGTAAACACGACACGGATGTTGATGTGCCGGTCTTACAAAATTATTACCGGAGATCATAATGTCTTGAATTAGGTTTTAAATTTTTCCACCCTTAGTAATAACGTGCCTGGCTTTGGGACAGTTAGTATAATTTTTACATAATAGAAAAAAAATATGAACAAATCATCATTCACAGAATCCAGCCCTCTGTCTCTCTGATGTGGATCACAGAGCTTAGTTAGGCTGTAAGAGGCTCATATGAAAAGGTCAGGGACGAGTGTTGCACAGAGGGAGGGCTCAGTGTGTTGAATAATACAGTAGATGAAGTTATGGTGGGGGGGCACATAACACCTCCTCCCATGATGATAACATGCTTCTATATTATTTTAGTCTCTGGCAGAACAGGGATAGTCCATCTGGGTTAGCTGTAGAGTCGCCCTTTACAGTCCCAGTGAGGAGCACTGTGGCTTTCTGCAAGGACAGAACAAGACACAAAGAGTTCAGGAGCAGAGGCCTGACACGAAATGCCAGGGAAGGGGGGGTGGGGGTGGGCGGGACACAGGACGAAGAAATTAAATAAAGCATAAAGACTAATTCGAGTAAATGTGAGCAGAAGGAACTGGGAAAGTGAGAAGGAAGAAGAGCAGAAACATGAAATTAGAACAGAACAGAAATTTCAAGAGAAATACAATAAGCAAAAAGAAGAAACTAGAGGAATGATGATAGTAAGATGAAGGGATAGATAAAAGGAAAAACAGAAAATATGAGCTCTGGAAGATGCTGTAAGAAAAAAATGGATGTGACCCAAAAGTCTGCTGTGAGCTTGACATAAGAGAAGGTGAATTATAAGTTAAGAATGGACAGACGGGATGGAAGATAGAGAGAGAAAAGCTACCTCTGTAACCAGTACAGTTTGACAAGAGTCCAAGCAAATACAGTTTGATGAAGCAACTATATTTCTGTAGTTTGAATACAATAACATGCAGTGGATTACAGACATGAATTCAAAACACAGTGTAAACTACTGAACAATTTGATTGTACAATATGGTATTGTAGAACATGATGAGATACAGCAGCAGAACCCACAACAGAATGGAACAGTGATATCATCCAAAGTGACGTAGCATTCTTATGTATGAAAAATTATTTTGCTGTGATGTGATGTGATACACAGTATGACATGATAAAATATGATTAGCTGGAAACTTGAGTACACTGTATACGCTTCTGTGTAAATTTAGATCCAAGATACAGTACTAGAGTATTTAACGTTTGGACCATCTTGACCACCTGCATTAAAATACTGCTTGTGATATTTATATATCATTAATCTTTCAGTGACAATTCTCAGTACTGCTCGTACTAAAACAACTATTTTTGATTCTTCCTCTAGTAGCATTTCATCTCTAGAACCCCCACCTCCACCACCACCTGGCTTGTATAAAGCACATTATAATTGACATGCACCATATAAACAAGAATATTGGTATGGGCCTGTTTTTCCGGGGTTGGGCTGGGCTCCTTACTTCCAGTGAAGGGAAATCTTAATGCTTCAACTTGCCAAGACATTTTGGAGAATGCTATGCTTCCAGTTTGGGGAAGGTCCTTTTCTATTCCTGAATGACTGTGTCCCAGTTCACAAAGCAAACCCTCATAAAGATATGGCTGGATGAGTTAACTTGACTGGCCCACACAGAGTCCTGACCTCAACCCCATCAAACAATTTTGGGATGAACTGGAACAGAGATTGTGAGCCAGGCCTTTTGGTCCAACATCAGTGTCTGACCTCACAATGGGCAATGGGCAAAAATTCCCACAGAAACACTCCAAAACAAAATCTTGTGGAAAGCCTTCCCAGAAGAGTGGAACTGTTATAGCTGCAAAACTGTCTTTGTGTTTAGAATGCCATTAAAGTCCTTGTTGGTTGAAGGGTCAGATGTGTTATGTGTTATGAGTTATGACTTTGAGTCATTAAAAAAATACATGAGAAAACTGAAGAACAGACAATAAAAGCAACTGAAGGGCAGGAAGTATTTAATTCCTTCTCATCTCTTGCTAATTGTCCAGTTCAGCAGCACTATGAAATGTGTGTGAGTGTGTGAATTGTGCGTGTACAGAATACTTAGGAGTAGTGCTTGGCACATAAAGTGTATCTTCTACAACACACACACAAATACACACCCATCTACTTCCTCTGGTCACCTGTGAAAACTGCACATAAAGTGTAGACAGTTAAATAAAAAGTCATTCTATCGAAAGAGGACCAACAAAGGTCAGGATAAAAGAGAGAGGGAGAGGAACAAGCGAAATACAGTGGATAGGAAAAGACGAAAGGAAGGTTTGAGGGGACAGAGGGCAGTCTAGGCTACTGCTGCCTGTCATACTGTGTCATAGTCACTGACGCTCTGTGCATGTGTGTGTGTTTGTGTGTGTGAGTGGTTTGGGCTGAGGGCACCAGACGGGCAGGAGGGTAATTTGGTTTGGCTGAGGATCTGTGCTCTGGGTGAGAAAACACACACACACACACACACACACACACACACACACACACACACTTTTTCCAATGTCATCTAAATGTAAGCAGACTGTTCACAGAAGCCCTGCTACTTCCTGTCTTACGTCACAGCCTTTCAGATTGTCACTGTACATGTTCACATGGTTGACATGGCAACATGACCGTGTGTGTTTGAGTGTGTGTCTTTTAATTTTACCATGCGGTATGTGATCATATACACCATTTAATGCACTTGTGTGTGTGTGTGTGTGTATATACACTTTAATTTGAGCAGGCGACTGTGTGATGGCCTCACACCCTGTCACAGCAGCTCTTCATCCTTGTCTTCCTCCACCTCTTCCACCCTTCCGCTCACACCACCAGCAGGGCGATTATAGCCTCACCACCATCACCCTGTTTACACCTTACCCGCCACCAATTACCAGACTTTGACACCCGAGCTGTCACCCTGAGGGGTTAGGTTGCTGGTGGGCACATTCACACCCTCGGCCACACTGTCACAGCCTTACCTGTGAATAGATACGCAGAGAGGGGTGGGGCTGAGCACAGGAAACACACATGGATAATAATATTTAGTGCAATTATGTTACAAGAAAAGACCTATTTTAACTCTAATAAGATCAAAACATGTGCACTGGTCATGTTATCAACATTTTCTCATATATGGCTGTGCATGTGGTAAGACAGAAATCACAGTATGAGTCACGACGCACTATTATTATAATATTCAAAGATCAAATGCAATCATATCTATGTTAAAAACAGGAAAACTGAAACCCATAAAAGACTGAATTTTTGTTTAGAAAGCAGGACTCCCACTATTTATGAGACATAGCTTTCAGGACTGCAGTTTCATAAAAAGCTGAGATGAGATGAACTACCTCTGAACATATGCACAGGGCAAAATGAACACATGCCATCATTTCCATGTCAATTAAAGTGATGAGGGTGGGCAGGCACACCTCGGCCACCCTCATCCTGAACAGCAGAGCACCTCAGGGCTGAGTTCTGAGCCCCGTGCTGTACTCCCTGCACCATCACATTCTTCTTCTCAGTGCATTAAATACATAGTAGTATGAACAGGTATCACAGATAGGAGTAAGAGTCTCTCTTATGGTGTGGGTTGCTTTCACTCAGGGGACGTGTGCTGGTGAAATGTTTGCCTATATAGAGATTCCCATAGAAATGTTAGTAAAATTAGTCATTACGAACACGCCGAGTGAAGACAATATCAGGAAGACCAAGGAGCTCATACCGGACTTTGGGGAGGAACTTTAATATCAATGTGAAAGTTGATGAAATTGCAGGTATCACCTCAAATACTGAGGATAATACTAATACTGCACTCTCAAGATGAGAACATCACTGCTTAGTACAGAAACAGAAAAGAGAGGTTTGTTTTGCTGAACATACAATCGGCAGCGCTCTGCTCTGATATTTAAACCAGGCTCTGCAAGACTAAGGCGAAGACAATCATTAAGGTTCCCAACCACCCAGATAATGGCCTTTTCTCCCTGCTGTGGTTGGCTCAGGAAGAGCGTCTTCCCTCAGGCTACTAAGATCCTAAATGAGGTCGCCCTCCCACCGCCAATCATACACATATATTTATTACTTCTACTTTATTACTACAAATCAAAGGAACTGACAGGATTGCAATTCACTGTGATTGTATCTCACATGTTTATACATGGGGGAAAAGTTGACTGATTGCTTGAATAGCTATAAACTGACCAACGTTTAAGCTACTAGAAAAAAGCATCACTATTTCTCTCACATTTCTCAATACCAAGTGTCTTTGTTTTCAAAACTCTTCACTTTCTCTCTCTTTTACCGAAGTAATTCCACTAATGCAGTGCAAAATTCCGAATATTCACTGTTCATGCTTACAGAATAGCTAAAGATGTAGAAGTACAGCCATGCAGCTCAACCACGTGTTCTGCAACTGCAACTTTTTCTCTCTTCTCCTTTTAAAGAGAGATTCCACAATACGGATTTTTCACATCGAACCAAACAAGACCAATATAATACTTTCCCAGTGTGTAATTTATAGATAGAATTCCAGCATTCCAGAGGCAAAGGAGTTGTAACACAACAGCATGTGTAACAGCATGTGTCCCATCATCCTTTTCTACACAGACTTCTTTTTTTCGTCTGTTGTCGACTTAAAGGCCATTCCCTGTTTGTGCATTTCTACAGAATGGCGAGGCGGAATAATAGCTAAACATTCCCACCTTGAACAGGCTGTGTAAAAGGTGCCTCTCTGTCTCCCCTTCTCCCTCTCTGAACTGTGGAGTGTGTGTGTGTGTGTGTGTGTGTGTTGAGGAGGTGTTCCTGAGTGAGGTGAGTGTGGTCCATTGTGTGAAAGGGTGGGACAGAGGGCTTGGCCTAGAGCACAGCTATGATTAATAGACACACACACACAAACACACACCATCATTCCTCCTCTCTGTCTCATACTTGGGTCATGTCTTTTTAACCCCCTGTAACGCAATGAGACAAACACACACAACACACCTGCATGAAACAGTCAAGCTGTTTATCACACAGGGGAGAGGAGCAGTAACCTCGCGGACACACTAATGTCACACTCAAACATTAGCTACAACAGGACAATGGTGTGTATGTGTGCATGTGTGTGTGTGTGAGAGTGTGTTAATGAGCTGACCTGTTTGGTCCACCTGCTCTCCCCAGCTGGCCGAGCTGAGATGGAGTCAGATGCTGTAAATATCTGGAGGAGACTCCGCTGGGCTTTACTTCACCTCCCTCATCCCTCTCTCCTCCACTCTTCATTACTGCCCTCTTCGTCTCACTTCCCCTCCCTCCCTCCATCTTGTCCCCTTGTGCTCGTCTCCATCATGTCGACCCCTCCGCTGTTTTTCGGCTCTCTTCTCACCATCCCGCCGTCTGAGCTCTCTCTCTCCTCTAATCCCCTCGTTTCGCCGATGTGTTCTCCTTTCGCCCTCTCATCTCTTATCCTCTCTTCTCCTCCTGTTCACCTCTGCCCTTCCGCCTTTCTATTGTCCTTTGTCCTCATTATCTCTCCTCTTGTTGTATTCTTTTATTTTTCTTCTCCTCTCCTTTTGATTCCTTCCTGTCTTTCTTTGATCTCCTTCTTTCTCTCGATGGCCTTACATAATATCTTTCCTCTTCACTTATTTTTTTTTATGGCGTGAGCACCAGGGGAGAATTGTGCGTGGGAGGAGCCAACATATCTGGCACATCTGGATTTGAACTGGGGATGCTGTCCCTCCTTTCCTCAAGCTGGGAACCATTTTTACACTTTTCGAGTGATGACACCGTTGTCAAGGTCTGGCCTTTTTGTTGAAGTTGCAAACTCTCAGAACTTAGTTCAGTGCACACAAAAGACAACTGATTTACTTCAGCAGTCTGGACATGTTAAGGAACAGGTGTTGCATTTAACAAGTGCGTGTTCTGTTCAAGGCCACATGTTGGTGCTTTGTTTTTGAATATCCGTCTATGTTGACTTCCTCAGTCTCATTGAGTCTGCGATCTGTTTATATTGACAGCCATGTTTTTGATTTAGTCATTTAAATGTGAGGCCACCCTCGACCCACCCTGCTCCTTGTAGGACTTCTACAGTTATTGCTTTATAGTTTTAAAAACTGTTTTACCCTGACACAAAATCTCAGCAAGTAATCAGTTTAGCAACACTCTGCTAATCTAAAGTTTGTACAGTCACTTTATTGCATTGATGCTCTGGGTCTTCAGCTGCAAAAAATAGCAATTTGCCTGAGTGAAAATCAAGTAAAATGCTGCACTGTAGGCCACAAAACAAATCCATGATGTTGCCTACCTCTTCATGTACCCAAATTACAAGGCAACATCATGTTCACTCCTCTAATTATGTACTTTTGTTTGAGTGCTGACGGCAGAGGGGAGAAATTCTGAATTCTTCTGATTTCTTCTCTTTCTGATTAAAATGAGTAGGTGCTTGTAATTTTATCCTCATTCCTACAGATTAAATTTACCCATAATGAATCCAGTTTCCTGAAAAACTAGTTTATCAGATTGTTTTATTACTATATTGTGTAAAACATGCTGCAAGTCTGCCTCATTAGATGGTTTTCAGCTTTTTGAAAATAAAGGCAAAACATTATGAAAGTTAATGTATACATTCCTCCACCTTTTATAAGGTAGGTTATCTTATTTTTCACTTATTTTTGACAAAAAGACCGACTTTAACCCTCTACTGCATGACTTTTTAATTTTTGGGAAAAAAAATATTTCACCCTATTTTGTGGGAGCCATGGGGTCCCTAATAATATATCAATCATAAAATTTGACCCCCAACCCCCCCTCAAAGAGATATAGGTTTGTTGCTTCAAGGCAACATTGTGCAACGAGGGTAGTCAAACACGCAGTTAGTCACAGTTAGTCTATGATAAGTTTTATCAATACATCAAGCATGAACAAATAAACAAACCACAAACAAACAATGTAAACATTTCATAGAACAATAAAACACCAAAATACATCCAAAATTTGATCAGGGATCCGTCTTGTTCATTCAGTGTGGAACCTCAGGAAGAGGTTGAGGTTGGCGGTGAAGCAGAGGTGCACATTGCATTTGCGGCACATTGCTTTTGGTGTACCATTGCACCCTGGCACCCTGCATCAACAGAGTTGCTGTAAGGCCAAAGAGGGACATGTAGACCACAGTACCGAGGAACTGCTCTAACCCGTTGGTGGTAAGGTTTAGGGTCACACTGAAATGCGTATAAATTGGATTCCTGTACTATAACTTCAAGAATGTCTTCAGAGAAGAACTTTCTGAAGTATTGGAAGGGGGACAGGATGTCATCAGCTTTTGTCAGCTGGCCATGCCAGTCTGGGTAGGCATCGATAGAGTTGTGTACTTTTCTCCATCTTGGGAGGTGACACACTTCACCCTCCTCTTCATTTGAATCTCCATCTTCCTTAGGGTCACTATCTTGTGGCTGGTGTTCTTCTGAAAAGAAGAAAAAGGAAAAAAATATTTAAAAGAAATAAATGCAACAGGAAGACTTGCATGCATGCATGCACGCACACACACACGCACACACACACACACACACACACAATAACTGTCCCTAACTGCACATTCCCTTGGTTTCCTTCTATAAAATGTTTTTACGTCCTTTTCCTGTAATTATCAGTAGATTGTAAAGTAAAAAACATTGACTATGATCATATAAATGCACACAAACTCATGTCTACACACACGTGTTAATGCATTATATTGCATGAAAAAAATTAGGCTAACTGCACAGTGTTGCCTTGAGGCAACGAATGAAAATTAACAGTTTTACTGTATAAATAAATTTAAAAAAGTAGAACAAATGATCAAATATACTTCTTTACATATTCATGCACATGCAAGTATTTTTTATATACATTTATTTCAATATAGACATGCATAATAGTGATCTTTATCTTACCTTCTAATGGAGATGTCTCTCCTGTAGTGCTGCTTGGAGAAAGGGGTCCCCACCCTCCCAAATGAAAGTCACACGACCTTCAACTCATCATTTTATTGGACAGAGATGTGTCTGGTAGCATTATTTGAAAGAAAAGTTTTGTTTTTTTTAAAAGGGCCAGTGTGAGGCATGAAAATGTGGTTTGTTGCCTCAGAGCAACGCTATGCAGTAGAGGGTTAAGACATAAGTCAGCTATGTCAGCTGTGCAGCTGGAAAAGTAAAGCCAGGTTTTAAAAGTTTCACTTATTTTTTTATCATGAACTCCACATGCTAATTAACTTAAGCATTGTGGACAATTAAAATGACAAATCATCATTAAAAATATATATTTTGAATAGCAGCACTTTAGTGGTTAAAGCCACATTCATGAAACACATCAACAAACGTATGACAGTAAGTTATATGGTGAAGGACATCAGAGAGAGCACAGAACTGAATTAAAACATCATAATCATGTTTTATTGTATTCATGTCTCATAATATTACTCCAGTGATGCTCCCTGCATTCTTTCTCCACAGTTAATATAAAAGTAAGTAGCAGAAGAGGCCTTGTTAACATTTTCTGTGATGAAAACTTTTTTGTAATTATGTACATCTGTTCACCCTTTAATCAAATTTCTGTGACATTGCATTGACTACAACAGAGTAGGTAGGAAATAAAATGAATTTTGTGATGGCATAATCAGGCTTGTCAGGTAGAGCAATTTTAAGCTGAAGCTGTCATTTTGAGAATATCTTAACTGTGACATTTTATTATTGTTTAAACCAATCAACATAAAATAACACTTTGAAAGGCTGACATTCTTCAGTCATTTAAAGTTACCAAAAATGTGACAGTGAAAGTGTAAGTGAATTTTCACATGTTGGTGTTTTGTTGTCCTTGAAACTTTGTTTTGTACTTTTTTTTCTGTTCCAGATGATGTACACTCATACTTAAAGCAGTAATCAGTAATCGTGCTGTAACAATTGATGCCTCAGTAAGTCCCATGTGGCAGATTTACTGCTCAAGATTTTGGAGGAATTTTGATAACTACGATTTCAGACAGATGTAACAAATCGGTCAATTTTAGCTGGGACCAGTGATTTTATGGCTGTGATGGTAATAATGATCCTCCAAAAACACAGATGAAAAGAAGAAGGACAAGATAAATAAGCACAGTTCGCTATTGAGCAACTCCATCCATCCATCCATTTTCTATACCGCTTATCCGTCAGGGTCGCGCAGGCACAGGGAGAACATGCAAACTCCACATAGAAGGGCCCAGACCGGGATTCCAACCTGGAACCAGCAACTCATGATGTCAAACTGCAGCGCCTGGTAGAGCCACACAGTGTAAAGCCAAACATGTTGTTGCCGGTGTGGATGTTTTTTTGTTGTTGTTTTTTTTGCAGTTTCAGAGGAAGACAACATGGCTGTAATTTGCAGAACTTGTTCAGAGAGGAGGGAAAAAGGAGTTGTAAATCTTATTAGAGCTATGAAATTTAATGATCCATCTTTGCTCACTGCATCTTATCCTTTCTTATCCTCAGGTGTGCATAAACTGCAGGATATAAACTTCTTTTTAAAATACAAACATGTGAAATTATAGGTCACCTTACTGGTATGGGCAATGAGAAGCAGATAAATATAAGTTTAGTTTTGAAAAAGTGCCACAAAACTCTTTTTGAGATGAACTTCCACTCTTTCTGTAGCCCTCAGCATAAAACCTCAACACTGAAGAAATTCAAAGTTTGACAGGCCTAATGTGAACCTTTAGGTTTGGTAAATTACAAACACTGTAAAAATAAGGATTTTAACTTTCACAGTGAGATGCACATTTGGACGGTCTACTTCCTTACTGTAGGTCTTCCAGTGTTGATGCGATGAGTAAGAACATAAATACAGGTTTGGGCAAAGCTTCAGGAAAGCTGTACCTAATTTGGCCAAGCCACATTGTGACCAAATTAAAAAGAAAACTCATACTGGGAAGAAATAACAAATCCCACACTAATACTTAGAGGTTAAACTGAGGACCCACTTGACCAAATTCACATTCCATCCTGGATATACCTTGCAAATGGACACAAGCTGTTCAGTTGTTCATCCCAAAGGTGTTGGATGGGGTTGAGGTCAGGGCTCTGTGTGGGCCAGTCAAGTTCTTCAACATCAAATTCATCCAACCATGTCTTTATGGACTTTGCTTTGTGCACTGGGACACAGTCATGCTGGAATAGAAAAGGACCTTATCCAAACTGGAAGCATAGCATTGTCCAACATGTCTTGGTAAGCTGAAGCATTAAGATTTTCCTTCTGATAAATGGAAATACAGTGTATGACTCAAATATGCATAAAAACAAACATTTATCCAGTAAATAAAATTTTACTTAACTAATTACACTCATATAATGGAGCTTTTACTGATGTAGTTACTGAGGTATTGCCAAGATTAAGCCAATCTGCTCTAGAACCAGATACAGAGCAAGAGTGTAAGAGAGATACAGAAAGAGTCCTGACTTCCTAATGAATTCAGTTTTGACTGTGTAACAACTGACACAGTTTGGAGCTATGTGGGAGACCTGTGCGTGTGTGTGTGTGTGTGTGTGCATATACAGTAGGTGAGTGTACAGCACTTTCAGTGGCTATATAGAGTATAAGTACACACTTTCATACACACTTTGCAAATAAACAGCTGTGAGTGTGTGTGTATGCTTGTGTGTCTGCTTTAGTGTATGATCATGCACACTTATGCTCAAATCCATCCTCCTACCTCTGCTTCGCTGTGTGTGCCTATGAGTGTGTGTGTGTGTGTGTGTGTGTGTGTGTGTGTGCGTGTGTGTGTGCATTACAGTGCCTGCCGGTGTGCTCTCAGTGTGCCTTTATGCAAGGCAGGTGAAAGAGGTAAATTGGGCCGTTCCATCATGCAATGCGGGGAGGCCAGGCTGACATGCTGATCAGGTGTGCATGCATAATGGCCACCAAAAATAAGCTCTGTTTTGAATAATGCCCCCCTATCCAAAAAAAAAAAAAAAAGAAAAAGAGAGAAAGAGTAGAAGAAGAAGAAATGCACCGGTCTGCTCTTGGTCCGGCTGGGATCTCATCCATCTTAACAATGAATGGAAATCAGAGACAGACTGCCACCGACTGGGGCCTCCACAGAGCCCACTTACATCTCTTTCTCCCGCTCCCTCTCTCTCTGTCTCTCTATCACCCCTTTATTCTTTGACCCTTTCCTCTCCCTCATCTCCTCCACTATTTTGCCTTTTTCTACCTTTTTCCTCTCTGCTGCAAGTTTTTCTCAATTGAGTATATATAGAGATATATATAGATAGATAGATAGATAGATCCTTAGATAGATAGATATACACACATATAAATATACATATACATATATATATGTATATTTATGTGTGTGTGTGTGTGTGTGTGTGTGTGTGTGTGTGTGTGCTCTTTATTTTCTTCATCCTCAGTGGTATAGTGGCAAAAATTTGTGGATAAACTATGAGCTGTACTATGGTGTCGAAGGTATACTGGCCTGATTAACGGACCTTTGACTGCTTCCACTTTCTGCTGTCTTCTCTTCTCTCTGGAATTTCAATGCTGGATTAATACTCCCTTGTCCCACTTTTCTGTGGGTCAGTTAAGTTCTGATAATTTGATAAAACACACCTTTGTATGAGAAAATGCACCATGTGTGCACAATATACAGTAAAATAACAGGAGTGTTGTGTCAAACCTAGTCTTTGACACAACGTTACATAACAATCCAGGACCCACCTTCAAAGCAATTCCCAGGGGTCTCCTAAAAGCTCAAGGGTTGTTGCATATAACCTGGTTTGTGCTAATTTAAATGAATGAGTATCACTAAAGCACTGTTTAACCTGACATGAAGGCCTTGAGGTTGGTGGGTGCTATTGTGTTACCTGACCTTGAGGCCCTGTCTTAACAAGGGTCTTGTCTTAACAAGGGTCCCTGGTTCAAAAATTAGTGTTAGGATCATGATTATATCAGTGTTGTACTAATGTCTTGCATATTCCTAAATTCACATGTTTAATGAAGTTACCACCCAGCAATCTTGGGGGTCAGCAGCCCTGGGGCCTGCTAGCAGGCCAACATGGCTCTGGCCTCCTGAGGTCTTACTGAACCTTTTTGAGGAGGGAACACAGTGGAATCATACATGCTCTTTTCCTGTTTCAGCATGGCAGTTAGAGGTTGATGATCTGATTTTGCTCTATAAAAACATAAGAAAAAGAAAGAAGAAAAATGTTCATCACTTGTGTTGTTTATCAAACAGTCTAGAACCCAATAATATTAAATATACTTCAGTGTAAGGCCGAGAAATGCAGCAAATGTTCACATTTGAGAACCAGGTAGTTTCACATTTTTGCAATTTTGCATAAAAGTTGACAATTCATCTTTGTGTCAATCAGCACCTTTGGCAAGTACTGTTATGCTGACTGCAAGCCAGTGTTGGAATAAAACCCTGCAGCCAAGTTTACAGTCTGCTCAAAAGACAGAAACCGGTGAAGTAGAGGTTGATATAAATGCAGAATCACATGTTTTTCCACAATCACATACATGTGTTATGTTCAGGCGTCCACATACTTTTGGCCATACAATGCATGCATGAGCGTGGTCAGCAACTAAAAACAGATGGTAGTGAATTTAAGTAACAGTTTAGGTAAAACCTAAACTGCTTCCCTTTCCCTGCATTTTATCTCACTACTCTCCTCTCCGTATCTAAACATGCAGTTTTTCTTAATTTCCTCGCTGTCCCTTCCTTCCCAATCCACCCCTGCTCTCTCTCTCCTGGGTAAAGAAACGAGCTGGCAGTATAAGTGTTATTCATGGCTTGGACAGAGGGTGAGTTTTATTGCAGGTAGATAAAAAGATATCGTCCTTCTGCTGCTGTCTACATGCACTATGTACACTGTCGTTAATATGTGATGTGCTTCTCTGTTGCGAATAGATGCAATTAAGATACTGCAACAGTGTTGCTTTAGCATGAAGAAAAAAGTAAAATATAAGTAGTCTACTTTATGTAGGACAGTTGGAGTTTCTTTTATAGGGTATGTATATGGTATATCAGTTGTTCTTAAAAATATAAGACTGTGTATCTCTGATATGATACTGTGTCTTAAATTTCTTGTTTTTGTAGTGATTTAATATCTATCCCTGTCAACTTAGTGGTGTTTCAGAGCAATTCCCACCCTCACAAAAGTGAAAATACAATTCAGTGTTTGATGGTCTACCTAAATTAAAGTGACTATTTTTACACTTTTAACCCATGTGATGAATTAGGGCAAAGTTTTCAAAAAGGATTACATTGTTGGACAGGAAATTAGGAAGACGCAACATGTTTGAGATTTAAGTGATATACACTGCTGTACATTGCGCAGCATTATTTATTCCAAGGCAGTCTGTATATGAAAATAAACACACGTTTGTAAGTGATGGGGCTTAACAACTGTGAAGTATAAATGCCACACATAAGTTGTTGCACCTTTAAAAGATCTTAAACACGGCATCACATAAGCAGATCCTGTAATGTTCAGTAACGAGTTCATTAACGAGTCGACCCAAATGCAGCACACAGGCTGAAGCAGAAGTGGGTAGGTAGGCTGGTGACAATAGATGGGAAAGGACAGGTGGTGATGACGTGCGCAGGGCCAGCCACAGGGGCTCAGGACAGAGACAGAGTGGCCACGCACACACACACACGCACGCACACACACACACACACACACATGTGCCAAATCATACAAAGTAGCTCAAGAGCACAGGCCTTTTGAGGGTGTTAAATTTGGACCGGACCCAAAATGGATCCAAAATCAACTGAAACTACGAGTTTATAAATGAGTTTATAAAGCGAGAGAGGGAGCTGAGACAGTCAGACTGGATCCAAATAGACCAGAGGATTATTAAACACTAACACTATGCTGCAGCAATGAAGGAGCTGTCGCTGTGGAAAAGAGTAGTCTGTCACTTTTCCACAGTTCACACTCTGCTTCGGAGAACACATTTCTATCTTGTGATGATTTTGACACACCACGTGATCAGAGCTGATAATGAGTCCACTGGGATACATTCGGGTGTTATCAGACCTGAGGCCTGCAGCAAGAATAAGACAAACTTGGACTCAACCCAACAGGTCAGTTACTAGGAACTCCAGCATTTAGAGCTGAACAACGGTCTTATCAATTTTAATCTTCTTCTTCTGTCCTTCATTCCACAATAAGTTCTATTTTCAAATCATTTGTTTGTTTTGTTTTGTTTTTTTTCCAAAGACACAAATCTGAAAGAGACAAATCTCATTAGTTGATCACACTGTGAGAAATGCTATGTGTTAACAAAGGATACTAGAAAAAAAAGGCCACAAACCACACAGTCTGGAAAGACATTTTTGGAGGCTGAGCCAAAGGAGGAGAATGAAAGCTGACTGTGCTCTTCAATTCCAAATTCTGTTATTTCAAAATATGAGGATGTGTGAGGCTGATGGTATCTTTGCATCTGTAGCTGTTTTCTTTTAACATCATTTTAAAGCATATTTTGAAGTGTCACATCAGAAAAAGTAAATGGAAATGGCATAATTCAAAGTTTTGCAGCAAGGTTTTTCCACTCACTTGACGTGGTTCTTGCCTTTTACGACAAAGAAGAGCTAATGCATTTAATGGATGGAGATGGAAATACGTTTTACAAATAAGTTCTGCGTCATAAACATTTGACTCACATGACTGAGCCGCTGTTTCAGTCAAGAAGTGGGTGTCTACCCCAACATTCCTGTAAGAATGTCATTCCCCGATTCATTTCCACATTTCCCTGTAGATGGCCAAGGCAACTAGTTTTGTTTCTTCCTCTTCTCTGAGACTTATTTGCAGTTGTCACACAACTGGTTTTGTTTCCAGTCTGCGACCTCTTCTTCTGCGGGTAACTACAGCCATGCATAACATAGCTCATACTGTCGCCTTCAGAGGAAACTTCATTTTGAATAACAACTAGAAAGCAGTCGATGGAAACGACACCAAATTCATATTTTTCTTTTTCTTTTCTTTTTTTTTCGTAACTTTTCAATAGTACACTGCAGACCTGCTTGGCAATTAGATGGGAATAGAGTAAATTTTGAGCTCTTAATCGTAGTAGGTTTAACACTGACAAAGAAAAAAGCAGCATTGGATAGTCTTTGCTCATTGCTATGGAATAACGTTCGATAAAGAGAGGAGGAAAAAGAATGAATGACAGAGGAAAAGACCTGATAGAGCTATCATAAGAAGCTACGGGAGGCAGAAAGTCAAAGAACGAAAAGAGGTTACCAAGGGCAATGGTGACAAGGAGAAAGGAGAAAAAAGAAAACACGACTGGATGAAAAGGAGAGAACGAGGACAGCGGTGTCAAAGCAAGTGAAAGAGGAAGAAAGGCAGAGAAATAAAGGAAGAAGCAAGCGAGTGGCAAGGACAATGGTTGTGAGGGGAGGAGGAGGAGGGATGCGAGATGAAGTGGTAAAGGATGGAGTGTGGATAGAGAGCGGAGGGGAGGACAGGAGGGAGGAGGAGGAAAAGGAGGTGGCAGCGGCGGTGGCAGGGCGTGTTTCTATGTGTAAGCGTTTCCTTCAGCAGGGGTGATTGAGCACCTCTGCCCTGAACTCTGGGTAATGAGCGGAGAGAAAAGGGAAAACTTCTGCCCTGGAAACTTCCCAAATTATTTAGAGGCTTACGGTGGCGGGGAAAAAAATTACAATATGCACAATCCACCTTTTCAATACCGGATGAAAAATAATGAAATTTTTGTGACAGCCCCTCCAACCTCTAGCAGTATAATGATTCCTCACCCCCACCCCCAAAACCGCCATCCAACCCTCCTCACCCCCCACACCCCCCCGGATCTTTCTCTCTCTCCCTGAGCCTGTAGTATCCGGGTACATCTGTTTTGCATGAGATGCATAAAATGACAGGACTTAGACAGCCACTGCATCTAGTGACAAAGATTACTGTCAGCCACCTTTGCCAGTTAATACATCATTGCCACTGGTCCATTCCCTGCCTCTGTCTCCTAGCGACAGCCTATCCCTCGGCGAGGCCCGGGCCATGTGATGAACACCCCCCCCCCCAAGCCACACACACACACACACACACACACACACACACACACACACACACACCACAACATACCTCCCTCTGCTACTCTTCAGCATACCTTTTACATCACAAATATAAAGAAAAGAAGAGGAACTGCTATTTTCAACTTTACATTTTTATTGTATTACCATAAAATATTGGTGGAAACACAGCATCGGCATTCATATCCGAGGAATCTGATTCTGCTGGTGATTATGCTGTGTTTAGACCTGTTAATCTGCAGCTGCGTGAGAGAGAAGAAAGTGGGGGAAGAGGTGTGTGTGGGGGGATAATATTTGCTCTTGGATATTAGTTCCCCCCCCTCATATTAGATACAGGGCATGGAAACTTTTAAATGGTGCAAGCCAGCAGGGTGGGAAAGGCAGAGGAGAGTGTGGAGAATAGGCTCTTAACATGCAAATGGTATGCACGGTTATCTGATGGTCCACTGGTTAAAAAGAGGATATTTCGGTTTGGTAGTTTTGATGAAGCTCTTACAGCTGATCTCCTGATTTCTGTTTGGTGAAAATGAATACTTTGTTTCTTGAACAGACACATGGAACAACACAGACACGGGGGGGACTAAGATGTGGCTTAACTGGAGAAGTATATATTGATTAAGATTTAGCCATGCAGCCTTGAGAGCAAACCAATACCATGTTTGTTACTAAGACCAAATAAACGAGGCTGCGGCTTTTGTTCCAGAAGTGCAGAATGAAGGCTGAGGTTCCTTCGCCGAAAGAAATGACTGTTATTTTTCCACATTCATATGCATTTAGAAAATTATTATTACAATTCAGTTCTGTATTTTATGGTAATGTAATAATGATCTTATAACAAACAAATTGGAATTTGAAATGTCATGCAAAGTGCAATGTTATTAGTGCACAAGCATAGTTAAAATAAACTGGTTTTCTTGACAGAGATATGATGCTTAAATGTTTTACATTCCCTCTCAACTATAACTAACACTGTGCTTTAGTGCATTATGACAGATGATCAACTCTAGCATCATTTTTATTAACCATGACTAAAAACACAATGATATAAAATGATTTTTCTTACATGAAAACTTAAGTGAGTAGAATGACCTGTATGTTGCCTGAACGGTGAAACCAGCGTGCAAAAAGTCTGTAAAACACTGAAAATAATCACAGAATAATAAGTGAAGGAGACTCAGTAATGTATGTATAAACATTTTGTTCAACTCTTCCCTTTTCTCATCTGGATTTTGGCAGCTGGAGGGCAAGAGGTCACTTAGGACACTGAGAGGATGCAGGGAGATTCCAGTGTGTGGATCAGTGTGAAACTGTGCGAGTGGACACACAATGATGGGATTTGAAAAGTTGTGCCTTACCCTCACAACCAGAATCATTTCATTTCTATAAAGTAACGTTTAACGTTTCTGTAGCGAGTCGCTGATGCAGTAACTCCAGTGTTTAATTTAAATGTGTCTTACCAGAGACATCCAGTGTGTGAATACATTCGACAACAAATGCGCACACAACTCGACGGCATTATATCCACATCCTTTGTTTATAAAGCACATTTACAGATAACACATGTTGACTAAAGTGCTGCACAATTTTCACGGTACGACTGAACATCACTTATGTGTGAAGAAGCATCACAGATTGGAGCAGTCATTCAGAACCCCATACCAACACTCTCTCTGACGCCGCAGCCTGCAGTATTGTAGTCGCTATTGTCGTCACATTGGGACAGGTGGAAGCTGCAGGTAGAAATAGCCCCGTCCTTTTGCTACCACAGGTCATCTCAGGTTGGAATTATCTTCCCAGCAGGTTATATTTGATTGGTTGCGTTGGACGACGGACATACTGTATGAGCCACAATTTCATTCACGTGGAGGTGCTTCTTTCATTTGAACAAGCGGTACTGATATCAGCCGTGTCACTCTTTTTTGAATAGCAAATTTGATGGAAGATCAGACCATGAGCCATGGAACAAATGAAAAGCAGTCGGCGTAGATACCTACTGAGCATTGTTTTGAGGATTCCTTAATGCATGATTGGGAAATTTTTGTCAATTTATGGTGAACTTCTGCTCGTACCGCTCATTTTCTCTGATTCCGGATCCATGTGGAGATTACACTTTCATTAAAACGACAAATACAGAAGATTTTACAGCCTTGACTGTGGTGTGTCCTCTGAGTGTCCACACTAGTTTTTATTTAGTCACTTACCTGTCTTATTAATAACCTGTAATATCAGAGCAGCACACACAAACACTGATCCCTGCTGTGCGATGATCACAAGACTGAGAGAGAGATTCGCCTTTTGTTTCACTCTGTCCTTGTTCTTGTTTCTTATTCCTTTGTCTTAACCGTCTCTGTTCTCACTCGCTTTGGATTAAGCTGTTTTTATTGACTCACGCTGCTTTTCTCTTGTCATTATTTCTACCTTTTCCTCCTCTTATCCCTCTCTCTTTCATTGCTCCCCCCCTCCCCAACCACCTCCCCTCCTCTGACATTGTAATGTTACTGCACACGACTTTATCTCGCCTGAAAAGGTGAAGCCATGAATGATCTCTCCAATTTAAAAGCACTCAACCCTCACGCCGCCTGAAATGAATATTTTGCATATATTCATGCAACAATGATTCAATTTGAGGATATTATTTGCAAACAGTAGCTGAATTCTCTGCAGCATTAATAACAGAGTGGCGGGCCGGTATCACCAGGATGAAAAATGTATTTATTCTGACATGTTTGGAATGAACCGGCGCGATTAATTAAAAAGTAAACAATAAAGAGAAGAGTCAGATGGAAAAAAGAGAAATGGGAAGACTTTGTGTAAAGGTTCACTGACAATTTGTTATTTTTTTCTTTGCTTGTTTGGAAGATGTTTGACTGTGGAGCACGACTTTGTTAAGATATGAAGTTGTTTGTTGTTGTTTGTGTTGTTGTTTTTGTGAAACTTTTTGCCCAAAAGTGGAAAAAGTCACACTGCAGGAAATTCTATTGTATGTTTGTGAAATAATTTATTAGTTAAATTGCAAGCCAAAATACAACCTTCACATGGCAAACACAAATGGTGAGAAGGTGGACACAAGCGTAAATTCACCTAAGAAGCAACAAGTGGGGAAAATCTCACTCATTTTCAGAGAAACAGCAAATCTGCTGGTGTGAAAAATCATCAAACACTAAAAATGCAACAGCAGCCTTTATAATCCCACCGTGGTCAAACCCTGGCAGAGATTTCTTAAAACAAACTCTCTGCAGCCCGTGACGGGAGAAGTTTAAAAAACGGCACAATTAGTCTCTGAGCTAATTCACAGGTTCTGCCCAGTTACGTGTTCGGCAGCAGCTGAGGGAGCTGGGGATTAAAGTGAGCATTTTATGTTAAAACTAACATCTGTTCAGTGTTTTCTCATGGTGAGCTCCCTCAGTTTGGGAAATACAGTGAAATACATTCAGGGTAACCTCTGACCAACAAAGAAGAAATAAACAAAAAAAAAACAAACAAACAAAAAAAACCCCACAACTGTCACACAAGGCTTGGTGCTCTTTAAATTCACAGTTTGTGTAAAACAATGTCACATTGTGCAAACACATGATTGTGCCCTTTGCCAAGTTCAAATGTGAAGCCTGCCAGTTCACTTTCTCTGTGAATGCCAGTTAAATGCATAAAAGACTGCTGCATTTTTGACATCTCCTATTTTCCACACAGGTTTACCAACATGCATCTGTCTGAAGGACAGTTAGTGAGGTGCCCAAGTGATCTAAGTCACGTTTCACAAAAGCCAAATGAAGGAAATCAGGTTGAATGTGAGCTTTTTTCAATTTATTTTCACTTTAAAATAGCAGCTCACCATCCAGCAAGATATGATTTAGAATAAGTGGGAATCAAGTGGAGGGCAAAATCCATAGAATGACACTATGTCATGATCAGACATGCAGTATCAAGGCTCTTGTCCCCAGTATGTAAATGTTTGCTTGTACCATTCAATATGGAACATGTCTGTTTGTTTAATTTGCACATGTAAAGTGTGACGACCACAGGAAGCTGTACAGACGTGAGGAGAACTCGGTTCAGAGGAAGTTTCCATTAACTTCCAAAAACAGTGCATGCAATGGTCCATTTGTCCTCTCTCTTTTACTCTCTTCGCCTTTCAGAGAGGGACAGAAGAAAAGTGAGAAAGAGTTCACGTCTTTAATGAGGAGTTACTTTTTTTGCTTCTATCCAACAGCAAAAAAAAACACCATTTGGAACAATTTGTCAGTTTATTTAGCCCAAAATTGTCCCACTCCTTTGGGCAAGGAAGAAAGGAAAAAGAGAAAAGAGAAAAGAGAGCGCTCTGCTGCTCCCGGCAGCAGGATCAGCACCTTGGAGAGCGCCTGTCTCTATCATTGTCTCCGTCCTCAGTCCTGACAGTTGTGGTTGGCGGGTCGGGTCACGTCGAGTTCCGGGTGCTGATTAACACACACTGTTGGTGTTCGGTTGGCTCTCATAACGGGTGGGGTGGGTGTGGGTATTAAAAACCCTGACCCAAATACCACTGTCACGTGGACAGCCACTGTGCCAGAAACAACATCCGCTTTTACAACGAAGAGAAGAAAGCCCAAATTTTTTTTTAACTATTCCATTAATGTTATTTAATGCGTAATAAAGCAGGTTAGCCATTACCATGTGTCCTTATGTGAAATATAGAAATTTTTGCTTTTTGACGAAACAGTTTCTGATGCCTCACTGTTGGTGCGTGGTGTGTAATGTCAGTGTGGAATAAGTTTTCAGTTGTGGTAGTTGGTGAGATGGTTTATAGAGGATAACTGATCAGTTAAATTGGTAAATTATTTGGTCATAACAATGCATTTTTGCATTAGAAAGATCTAATCCTGCTGTTCCTCTAATGAAAGCCGGAATATAGCAGGCTTTGTGTCTCTGTGTGTGTGTGTGTGTGTGTGTGTGTGGGCTTTACAGAAGTTCTCAGTGTGAATCAGTTTCCTGTGTCATTAGTCTAGATCCACTCTAATGATGGTCCCACTGGAGCGCCACTTCACACACACACACACACACACACACACACACACACACACACACACACAAGCTGATATCCAGCCTCCACTGAGTGCGGCAGATATGAGAGGCTGCGGTTGCATATGCGAGCATATGTATGTAAATTCCATCATTTACAGCATTATCTGGAGGAGGTATTGTCTCTCCAACGTAATGTATGACTGCCAGGGAAACATGAAAGAGACAGAGAGAAAGAGAGAGGCTCATATGCATGCAGAGAACCGATACCCCATAACATATAATGACAGTTCCTGCATGCGGAAGAAGAAACAGGGAGGCAAATGAGAAAGAGAATTAGAGCGAAGGAGAGTGAGAAATAGTGAGACAGAGTAAGGGAGAGATGAGAGAAAGAGAGGGGGAAATGGACGAGGCAGGAGAGGAGAGCAGGAGAGAAAATGAGGAAGAGTGGAAAAAGAGCAAAATAGGGCTCTACTCATATGGGCCTTTTCAGGCTGAACACAGATTTTGTTGGATTAAAGACCACTGGTATTTTACAACACTATGACCAATTGCATACTTGAGGTAAAAGCCTGTGCTGCATCACATTAGGGGTGGACAGCAGTGATTGGAGAAGATCTTGCTTTTGAAATCAAACAGTATATGTCAGCAGCTTTAAATATTCGGTTTGCTCCAAGAATGAAAACAAAAGAGGTGAATGTGTACTGAGAGATGTGGAAAACTGGAGAGGACGTTTATCAAAGAAGCGTAGAAACAAAAGGGAGGTATGTGTGTGTGTATGGGTGACCACAGACATACATGTAGGAACATACTGCAAATGGTGTGTATTGTGTGTGTGTGTATTCTGGGCCTGAATAAAGAGAAAGATGTCGTCTGGCTTTGAAAAATAGCCAGGTGGGGGAATATGACTAGCTCAGCCTTTTGGAAGATCCTGAAAAGAGAGAGAGAGTGTGTGTGTGTGTGTGTGTGTGTGTGTGTGTGTGTGTGTGTACTAGGTGCTCTCATGTATTCAGGTTCAGTCACACATAAATAGACATTCACACTCAAAGGCAAAAGGTCGTTGTAATGTCCAATATGTGCTTAATGATAGATTTAAGGGGAACTTCCATTCTACATTAGCATTGAATTAGAATTAGATTAGAAGCACAGGGAGACAACAATGAAGTCAGTCATGTTTTCCAGGTGTGATCATGATAAATTAAAGTTCTCCCACTCCGTTGAAGAATAATGTGAAAAAGAAATGCTTCCTTTCAAGAAAGAGCTGAGAAGATTGATACTACTTTCTTTAGTCTTTAGCCTATGAAGACTGGAAGGGATTGAGCTAACTTTGCTCTGTCCAAAATACACCTACCAACACCTCTGAAAGCTCATTAACTCATTTGTTTCTCTTTCACAAACAGAAATGTAAAAAAAAAGATAAGTTGTGGTTTTGAGTTTCATGCTGGAAGTATTTCTTAACAGTTTATCCATCCACCCCAGCACTTGTGTTTGGCATCGCTGGCTGTAGTGTGGTTTGCCACCGAAGGTTAATAAACTCAGCTTTTGATTTTTACCCCTTACAAGCATGCACCAAACCTTGCAAGCCTTATAAATAAATAAATAAATCTTTTGGAAGACCGGATGATAAATCAGAAATATAGCAACTTCTGGTCAACTCATATCTATTTCATTTCTCAGTTCCAGTTTAAACCCCACCTGTTCTGAAAACACAAAATTTGGTTGGCTGAACAGATGCACAAACGAGTGATGGTGTACTCACTCATCCCTAACAAAGGAAAATAGATAAAGTTAAAGTCAAATAAAAGTGAAAGTTAATAAGATAAAGTTAAAAACAGGTCATTAGAAGTAAGCTTTATTGATTCTTCAAAAGTTGACATTTTGTCCCTACACATACTGTGTACTTTGATGGAACAACATGCATATTTATGAAAAACTGCTAAAACATGCTACTGCTCCCTTCTGTGGGGCTCTTTGCAGCTAAGCCAAAATCTGCTCATTGTAAATCGAAAATCTAACCCCAGACGTGGTTTAGTTGTCTGACATATGGTTTGATCACACCAAGTTGGCTCATAGTAACTATTTGAAACCCAGGAGTGGTTTTTCCACATTATTTTGGTTTGCTGAGTCATATGAGAACACGCCAGTCTGACCAAGACCTGTTGAAAAGGAGGCTACTGCATTTCCAAACCAAACACTGACCTTTGTGTTTGACTGTATTATCCAATCATCACCCCATGCAGCTAAAGAAAAGCACTGTAACTTTTGGAGACTGTCCTCTCACAAACAATGACAGCATGAGTTGTATCATCAAGTGCAGTTAAGTGACAAAGCCCTTTCACAGTTGTACAAATGTTGACAGGAGCAAAGAATGTCAAAATCTGTGTAGGGAGAAGGACAGGGTTGGTGACCACAATCACCATTTGTTACTGAATCCAACCAAACCTTGACCACAGAAGCGTACCATTATGAAACAGATTTACTTTAAAACACTAAGCTGTTTTGGGAGGCACAGCCAAATTATGTCATGCTGCTGACTGGAGCATTGGATTGTTTTAGATGGTATGGCCAAACAGACTTATTGGTATTTTGATACAAAAGAAAAATCTATCTATTATCTATGCTGAATTACAGAAAATGGAAGAAAATGATTGCTCCCATGTGGTCACCTTGAGTAAACAAAAGCATGTCTCCTGATTTTATCTACAGTAAATGATCTATAAATTTGAAAACTGCACGTAAAAGTAAAAGTCAAAGTATATCTTAAAATCTTTGTTTTTTATAGAGTACTAGAATACTTTTGTGAACTTTGACCAATGAATTTGTGCCATTGGCCAATTTGAAATTGACCTTAAATTGGCAGCCTTTAACGGAACAAAGTCCAAAATAGAGGCAGCTATCAGGCTTGATATCAGTTGTGTTGCATTATACAGCTTTCTACAACCCCGCTCTGCACTTGGGTTTAAGACATGTACTTTTGGCTGTGTCTCCAGTAGATCCAAACCAAAACTTTAGAGGACTACTTAACCTGTTTGTGCAGATAGGGTTAAAACGGACCCGCCGGCGGGTCCAGATCAAATTCGGGGATTTACTGCTCATATACGTCTCCCATTTTCGAAATACAAACAAAATACCCATATATCTATCTTCTGTCATGTCAGAGCTTTGTGCTAAAGGAAAATTGGCTTATGTTATAAATACGTTATTCAGAAATAGTCACATTAGCTTAGCATAGCAATTCCCATTGACGAACACAGGAAGTAACATCCTTCTAAAACATTCATATTTATAAAGTTTTAACATTTCGAGTGAGCGCAAATGAAGGCATAATGTCATTATTTACCTTTTAGTCGTGTGGAAACTGGTCTTCATTGCATGGGAAAGGTCAAAACAATGCTTTATATCCTTAGTCATTCCATCGTGTAAAATAGTCGTATTTCCCCATAAAAATCCACCGCGGTCTTCTCTAACTCGTTCTGACCAGCAATCGCAAATTTACTCGTAATGTTATACATGAATAGAAACTTGAAGATGTCCTCTACAAAACCAAAAGGTATTTATTTGTAATCCGCTGAGTAATTTCCGAAGCAGACGCTGTGTTTCATGTGTGCGCCGTGCACCCGAGTTGTAAACACAAAAGCATCGTCCAACTTTCTTCCTTGTTGCCGGTGTCAGGCTCATCTGAAGTGATTGACACCTCTTTCAACGAATAGTAAACCGACAAATGAACATTTAGGGGTTAGGGTGTCATGATTGCCCCAATGATGTCTGTGGACAGGAGGCGTGCGTAAAGCCCTGCGCCAATGATGTCTGTGGACAGGAGGTGTGCGTAAAGCCCTGCGCCAATGATGTCTGTGGACAGGAGGCTTGTGTAAAGCCCTGCGCCGCAGCTGAACTCATCGGGAGTCATTGACCGACGTCATTACGCATGTGTAACCTGGCGAATTAGCAAGTGTCACCGTGTTGTTGGCAAACTTTTGTTTGTTTGGTGAAGTTTGCAGTTTGAAGTTTGCAGTTTGCAGTTCCTGCAAGTTTTTACCTCTACACATCATGGCCAGGCCTAAACGGACTGTTTTCACTTATATACTCACAATCACTCCAAAACATATTATTTAGTAGGTACTATATAGGTATTTATAGGTATTTATAGTATTTATAGGTACTGAAGTTCTTGTGAATTTTAGTCTGGAATGCAGTAAAATGTATTTGTACTATTTCAAAATGAAGGAAAAAAAATATTACAATCACCCCCTTTTGTATGGTGCAATTTTTTTTTTGGAGAGCTTGGAGAGGTTTTGGAGAGGTTTTTGGAGAGGTTGGAGACGCCTATTTGTACCCTATGGAAATGGTTGTGTAGCACCTATGTACTTTTATGTATCTACTTCAAATTTTGGATTTTACTTTCCAAGACCATGTAGAATCAGGGCATGTACAGTTTGACAGTTTGATCTTTTCTTATCAGCCTTGAACTCACTGAAAACTAAAAAAAAGTTAGGCGATTTTTACTTTTTTGACATTTTATGCTATGTATGATCTTCTGAAATGGACACTTAATGAGTAAAATAAACAGCTAGACATCAATACATGTCTTGGCCCATGTGTCTTCTTTAATTTAAGCCCCCATTTAGCCATGTGCTACATGTATAGCATGAGATAATGAATGCTGAAGGCTATGTCTACAAAACGTCTCCAAATTTTGCTGAATTCCTATTTGCAGAAAGGGGTTAAACAGTAACTCACATTGTGCCTGGACAGTTCATCTTCTTCACTCGCCGTTCATTTACGTGTAAGCGTATGAGCAAGTGAAGGTAACCATACACTTGTGCGGCTCCAGGTTCTCACTCACTCAACAGAGGGCCCAGAAAGAGCATGCCAGCCTGATGTGTTTGCCGGTGTTTACCACTGTGTATGGCACGACACGCAGTTTAGACTGTCATTCATACTTACACTGTAAATATGGGAAGCAGTGTAGTGGAAGGGATCTGAAAATTACTCCACCTCGTGCCTCGGTGACGAAATTAATAAACCGAGGCATGGGAGCGGAACAGGTTTTGACAATGCAAGTCTCTCTCGCTCGTCACATCCCTTTCTTCTCAGCCCCACTGTCCTATTTTCCTCTCCCTCTCTTTCGACTGCGGCCTAATAAGGCTCAATTACATGGAGGTTCTTTCATTCATTATAGGCATGGGCCGCGGCTTCTCTTTGTGGACTCCTAATAAATACTAACACAGAGAAATAGCCGGGGCCTGGGCTTACTTATGAACCAGTTAATAACCGGGTGCCGCTGCCGTGATGAAAACAGCCTTCTCAGCAGCCTGTCTGGCCGCCACACAAACACAAACACACAATGGAGAGGGGAGAAAAGAGGGGGCTAGCGCTCTAGTTAGCCTCTGAAACAATGCTTTGGCGAACGACAAGCGCCGGCAATTAGCGCATCCACGGCACGGGGGTAACCCTATACATCTTTGTCTGTTTCAATCACGGGGAGATGCCACTCAAGGTAAGAATTAGGGCCGAGGATGCCATCAATTTTCCTTAACCTATTTTATATTGCTCTGTGTAGGTGAATGCATGATAAATTGTTTTTGTCAGCCTATTAAAAGTGAGGATGGGCGTGTTAACGGCAAAGGTTGAAACATAGTGGTTGGGTTTAGAAGTGGTGGATATGTGTTTGTGTTTGCATCAGTGAAAAGAAAAAAATGTCCATCCTCACAATTTATGTCCCTCTCCCTCTCGCTTCCTCTCGCTTGCTAGACCTTGATATCTAATGCAAATCACAGTCTATACCACAAAAGACTTTCAGCTTGCCTCTGTCCACAACATCATTGGCGGATGCACACCCCGCCTCTCCACACAACAGCTCAATCTGCCCTCCCAGAGCCTGTACACTGTCATTGGGAATCAGACAGACAGGCTCTTTATGGCGGTCTTTACGACTCCGACTGAAATAACTGTATTCCCCAGTGGGAGATAGAGTGGTGCTAGGAATATAACTGTATACATTTACTACAGTGAGAGAAGGAGGGACAGCATATGTAAGATGAGAGATGTCCCGCGCTGGTCAATCAGAAGAGCAGTATTCATTCAAAACACCCTCCCAACCCTCTTTTCCTCTCTCTCTCCCTCTCTCTCTCTCTCTCTCAAAGCTTTTTCGTTCCGAGCACGTTTCATCTGTCCATCTCCTTCTATCCATGTCTTTGTCCATCCCCTCTCTCAGGTCTAAACCAGCAGCCGTGGCAGAGATTGCCGTCCGAGGTTGTCTTGCGAGATGAAAGATGGCACGGCTGTGGCGCTCGGGGACGATCTCACCCTCTGCGACATACACACACACATACATGTGCACATACACACACACACACACACACTCCTTCTCTCTCTCACACCCACGTACATCCCGCTCTTTCATTCGCCGCCGAAATGGTCCCTGCCTGGGCTAATTTACATAATACACTTCTGACACCTTTACTTTATTCATCAATCACACCCAGGCAGCTACTCTAGGTCCAGGCTTTTGTCTGAGCATGTCTGTGGCTGTGTAAGGCTAGGCACAAAAGATTAATTTCACAGCTTTTTTCCCCCCTTCCCTTTCTCCTCCACTTCTTCCCTCTGCCCCTCTTCCTTCCTTTCTGTCCTCCTCCCTCGTCCTTGTCCTCCTCCTCCTTTCTCGTTCATCCCTCTCTTTCATTTCACAGATACAGCAGGATGACGGCAGCCAGATAATGAAAACAACAATGCAAGCATTTTTTTCCCCGTCTCCTTTAACTCTGGCAGGTCGTATTCCGAGATTCACTCGACAGTGTATTATTCCTCTTTTTCTCTCTTTCCCCCTCCCACTGTCTGTCTTCATGCTCTTCCTCGTCTGCACCTCGACCATCTGTTTGCGGCTCTTTTTTTTTCTTTCATCTTCGTCATCCCTCCATACTGTACTTGGGCCCACCAGGAACAGATTCCCTGTCAGTCCTTCCTGCTCCCCTCCACCTGTCCAACACTAGGAGCTTCCTGTATTCCCCCCCCCCACCCTCTTTTACATCTTCAAGTTTTAATCTTGATTCCAGCATGCTGCGGGCGGGAGTTTGAAGTTTTTAAACTTGTGAAAAAAAAGAGAAGAAAATAATAAATCATCCTGTGTGATTAAAACAGTAAACACAGTGTGTAGTTGTCTCCGTCGTTATCGACCTGCAAGCGTGCCTCACATTTCAATTACCTGAAATAAATGAAATAGGGCTCGAAAATCTCACGCTTGTTCGGCAATGGAGATGAGAGGGCAACTGTCGCTCAGATATCAATTTTGAACAGATGGGTTGCCATGAGGGGCCATATCTGCCTTTCAATTAAAAATCCGAAACAGTCATTGTCTTAACCGTCATGTAAAAACACACAGATGGGTTTTGTTTGCATCCATGTCAGACTGAGTCTTTTGTTTAACCAGTGAAGTTAGCTCATTGGCCACCAGCGGATGGGTGTCTCCCAGTTCGAAGTGGGCTGCAAAAGAGCATTGGAGTTCTTGCACAAAAAAAACAAGTTGGGTAAATCCTAGAGAGGAAAAGCCTCGGCTCTGCAGTGGCTCTGACCCCGAGGTCAAAGCGAAACAAGCGCGGAGACTGCACACCTGGGTGTGAGCGCTTACTCGACACCCCTCCTCAGTCTTTGCCCTTGCCCAGTCCCCTTTCACCCCCACCAACCCCCCCCCCCCCCCCCTTCTCACACTGTGTGGCATCTGAACCCAGCCAACGGGATAATTAGCCCCAGAGGCCAGTTTAGCAGGATGGAAAACAGATTCAGTCTTCTGCACCAAATAGCAGTGGAACTGTGTTGGCATCAACATTGCTTCTTGACCCCTTACTTACTTCCCCCTCCTGTTTGTCTGTGTGAGTCCAAACATGATCTTATAGTTCTTATCATTTTAACAGAGAGCAGAGATCAAGACCGAAAATAACCAGATTAATTTCAAAGCCTCATTTACAAAACACATCAGGGCAGCTTTCTAAACCAATTTTCCTTCTGGAGTGATGCTTCAGTGATTGTTGCTTTATAGTTTATCACACTGGCCAAACACTATCTTGTCAGTCATCAGACACTGTGCCCCGAGAAAGAGTGGATAGAAACAGGACTGAAAGTCTCGGTGCCACATGAGACATAGATCACAGTCAGAATAAAGGAATGTATGAATTTCTAAAAGTGTTTGTGTCTTCTGGTTTCTGGCTATAATGTTTTTTCACATGAAGTATTACAAATCATGACAACTTAAAGGTTTAATAAGTCAGGTAGGGGGCTACTTAAGGAGCAGCAGGGAATCCTGCTGGATTCCAGCCAAAAAGTAGAATCTTATTTTTTGAGCTTTTTTCTGCTGAAGAAGTGGTTGTTAAGTTCAAGATTAAAGATTTTTTGTTATGTTGTTTGTACATAATACACTTGTGAAATTCTTTGGCTGGGAGGTTCTGCTATAGAAAACACAAAATGGGTATATGTAAAAGCAGAGTTTAATACGATTAATAAAGGGAACTGATACAGAATATTATGTAAATAGAATTAAAAGGTGAAATAGCAGAAATTAGGCAAATGTATATAAGACATACAAATATCGGAACAGAATATAACAGAAATAAAGGGTACATAAACCATAAAGGCATAGGATTAGTTTGGTGACTGCACGAGTAATGAAAAACGTCTAAAAGTGCATTGTCCACTCAAAAAGTGTGCGGTTGTAAATTGCTGAAAATATTACTGCTTTGGTCAAATTGTGTGTGTGTGTGTGTTTGTTTTTAACTGTCCTTTTTTTCTTGTTCAAATGGATGGTTTGACCTTCAAACTGGCAACTTATTTAGTGCATTGAGTGGCTTATCATTATAATTTTTTGTTTGCTTTTATTTTGACAGGAAAGTAAACACTGTAAATGCTGATGTTTTGTAGAGGTGTCCCATGAGGAATGAGCAATGCACACTTTGATTCATTAATTTAATTATTCACAACAATATTTTTATACACCTACTAAGCTTTACATGTTGTGACTATTCTGTTGTCTTTCTTGTTATTATTGTTTTGCAGTTTGTTTCTAGTTCAGTGATGCGTGATTGTTAGATTCAGTTGGTTTTGTGGCTTTTTTTTTCTTTTCAAGGACAATAAACTTTACCTTTACTGATTTGAGAAATCAGGAGCATTATTATAGAGAAATCTTCGTGTCACATCAGTAGATCTCCTTGATCGTCTTCTTTTATCCCAAGGACTTCCCAAGCAGGTGTTTAGAAGTCTGGGCTAACACCCCACCACCACACGCACTCATTCTTTCCCCATCGCTCGTTCCCTCCCCTCCATTTCTCCCTGAAGAAAATTAACACTCGCCTCCCACCCCAGGTGGCGATGGGAGGAGCAGCAGGAATGGAGAGGCGGGGAGGGCGGAGGAGTGTCGAGAGCCTGATTTATCTGAGCCTGTCAGGCCCTGGGAGGCCTCGGTTGGTGTTTATGTGTGTGTGTGTGTGTGTGTGTGTGTGTGTTGGGGGGGTATGGGGGGTGGGGGCTTGGTGTGTTTACAATGGGTGCAGGGAGAGAAGTGTCTCTCCCACCTTGGCCCCTGGGTTGGCACAGCGGAAGCCCATCTCTGTCTCATTAGGATGTGTGTGTGTGTGTGTATTGCAGGGGGGTGCAACAGTGTGACAGTTCAAAGTGACATTCTCACTCCCTGTCTTTTTCTTCTGTCTTCCTTCTCACTTACACACACTGACAGACAGACACACACACACACACACAGAAAAGGGGAAAAAGGTGTCAATATGTGACATTAGTCTTGATGCCTACTATATATGATAACTTGGCATATTTGCAAAGCCAGCAGATCAGTGCTCACCAGAGAACACACACACACACACACATATACACACACACATAATTCATCTGTATACTACATTCAGGTTTACATTATTTACTACAGATGGAAGTGGGCCCGAAGTAAAAACCCTCCTGTTGTGCTTGTGCTACTTTTCATCTCTAAAAGGGAGTTCCCACAATCTCATATTCACAATGTGGTAAATTATCTGCGCTTTAGGACATTTTTAGCCTTAACTCTAAACTATTAATTCCCTCGGGTACAATATATGGACTTTTACACTGGACCAATTACCCACTGCCTCTAAAATTCCATTTTTAACCATGCAAAAATGAGGCCAAAGCTTTGCTGGATTTAGCAAATGGACATCTATATCCTCAAGAATGTATGGGACTTTTTTTTGTACCTGCCTTGGTGATTAAAGCACTCAACAACTTGTTAGGGTATGGTTAAAGTTAGTTAATTTAAACACTTTGTAAAGGTTAGGGAAAGAGCACATGCTGCATGGCTATCAACCATACTGAACTCCGCACCGTTCCTATCAAACTCACTCTATAAAGGGCATGCTACTTCTTATGTCGTCAATGAATGTTGGCACTGGCTGTAAATTGTGAGGTGTGGAATCATCCACTATAGGTGTGATTCCAGTGGACAATGTGCAACGATTTAGGACAGCCAGACAGTAAAGCAATAATAGTGTTCCACAAGTGGTCTCCCAGTTCCCAGACCACATACGAGGGCCACTCACATGCATGAATGTTCGAATGACCTGCATATTTTTCCTCTCCAGTTATTTGGTTTGGTCAATTCCTCTTGCTGCCTGCCAGTTAGGTTCACGCTTTCTACCTACCTACCTCTTCCCACCCCCCCCCGAACCAGTCAGTCGATGGCTTTGTCAAATGTGTCGAATTGAGTCAGATGCTTTTTTTGGTTTTGTTTTTCGTTTGAAAGTTCTCATAAATGTTGACTCAAAAGTTGTTCAAAATCTGTTCTTGACCTTGGAAATGTAATGATGTTTCTACATAATTAAAAAACAAAAAAAATCTGCTGATGAAGGCCTTGCGATATGACCGAAAGCTCCAGAACAGCTACTAAATGGACTCTGTGATGTGATTACTTTGTCAGATGCTGATTTCCAAGGTCGAGCATGAACTTTAGACCTCAACTGGGACTGTAAAATTTTGAACACTCAATCACAATAGCTTTTGGCTGTAAAGGATGAAGATGCTTCATTGCATCTGGTTATTTAAAATCAACCAAGGTCACGGCAATAATAGTGAGATCACTTTTCAAACCGTCCTCTTTCACACTTGCATTTTGGAAGAGTGCTTATTCAACCAGCCTTATTGTCAGCGCCGCAGCTATTAACCCGACACCTCCAGTTTGGGCTTTGCGTCTGTTTCCTCACATTATCATAGATTTATTTCACTAAACCCATTAAAACTAATAAGCACACAATTACCAAGCACGTAGCGCAGACAATATTCATATCAAAAAAGCCAGACCTGTCATATTGTCCTGAGTGTGTGCCAAGCTCTCCATGCTGACCATGTGGTCCAGGATTATAATAAGAACTGCTCTCTGAAAGAGGCAGCTCCAAGTACTTTTACAGTTAGAGTAGCTGAATAATTGGACAACACAGTTATTGAGTTCTGAGGAAATGGGCATTGCTTTAATTTGTCAATCATATGTCCCATTATTTTAAATAATGTGTGCGTGTGTGCACTCAATTAAAAGGAAAAGTCGTAGTATACGGGTGCCACAGAAAAAAAATGAGGCTGAAAAAAGAAGAAAGCTAAGAGGATGTCTTTTTTTAACTGACAGGGAGCAACAATGGAAAGATGAGGGACAGCGATAGCATAAATTAGCGAGAAGCATCTCCTTTCTTTTCTGATTCTTTCTTCCAGATGCCCTCTCCCTCTCTTCTCCCCTCTGTCACTTGCAATCTCAGTCTCCCTCCCCTTCCAAACCCAGCTTCCACTCCTGATCCATCTTCCTCTCTTTAAAGATGGGCAGAGTGTCACACAGAAGAGAGGAGGGGAGGAAGCGAGAAAGGAGGAGGTGGGGGTATGCACTATGCAAAGCAGGGCCTCGGTAGCCAAAGTCGGCAGGCTGAGATGAGGTGTCAGCATTGCACGGGCGCACTGATGTATGAATGCGGCGAAATCAAACGCGTCACTCGACAGACAGGAGGGGGTTGGAAAGGTGAAACCAGCGTGCCGAGAGAGAGCAGCTGTACATCGGCGTCAAGGTGCTACCATCCCTCCCTCCTTTCCTCCATCACTGTTCCTTTTTTGTCTTTTTTTTTTTTTTTGTTGTCCCACTTATTTATTTATTTTCCTGTATTTCTTCATCTCTAACTCTCTGCTGCTTCCACTTTGGTGCCAGGGAAGAGGCCACAGCCCTAACAAGGTACAGCGGTCACAAAGAGAGAGCGACAGAAATAAAGAGACAGGGAGGGAACACAGCTACTCAGAAAATATTAGCATATCCCTACGGAATACCAACTAAATTGATACCGAATGAACTCAGCCCCTCCCTCTCTCCATTTTCATTCCTCCCTCCACCCCCTCTCTTTTCTCTCTCCCAGACCTTTTCCAAGGTGTCATGGTGTCTTATTCATTAATATGTGTAAATCCTTGTTTTCGTCAACACGGCGGACGGCGGGTGACATCGCCAAGCAACAACAGTGGGCCGGTGTTGCCGCCTGACTCCCTGACTTCGGTTCATCGGCTGAGGCTCGTCACTCAAAGTGATGAGTGAGCTCGAGCTGAGAAAATGAGAGTGAGAAAGAACCAGGAGAAGAAAAAAGAAAAGAGAGAAGAAGGGGAAACAGAGGTGAGAAGAGGTAGACAGAAAGAAATACAGTCTGTTAGCTCGGATGGTGACTTCATACAATGTGGCAAGGCCAACCTGAGGTACCATGGCACGCATATTCTGACAACAATAGACAACTTTTACTGTTAAGAACAAAACTCTTGAGAGACAGCACAATGATGTTGAAACCTAATAAGTGTATTCGAAATATTTTTGTTATGTACTTTTGTTAAACATAACTAAAGATAAGAGACAAAAAAACACCTTTTCAATCCTTTTAGATAACATCCTAAGTCATGCTGTACGCCCATTCAACAATATGTCAGTCACAAAAAATCCATTGCTTTGTACTGTTATATCAAAATCTAGTCACATTTTCCTACAGTAAAACAAAATATAACATGTGTTTCCCTTGGCTTGAACCAAACAGTTCCAAGCAATAATATCATGAAATGCACTCATCAATCAGTCTTCACCTTTTAGCAGAACAGAAATAAGATTGATCAGCTATCTAGCTAGCAACAACATGGTACACATTCACCCAGGAGTCTGTGTTTCGTGGCTCATATGGAACCAGACTTTGGCAATGTTTTAACCCGACCTAACCAAATAGTTTTTTACTTAAACATAATTGAAAATGTTTTTTTGTTGTTCAGCACGTGTCAGAAAGGCTGTGTCCCAAGGAGTCATGCTAAAGGTTACCTTACCTAACATGACGCAAAGTAAGACTTGTCATACTTTGCCCTGAATTGCAAGTATTAACGGATTTCAAAGCAAATCAAGTTGTTTTGTCCCTAAGTGCACTTTCAGAGGTATTTAAGATGAGTCATCCCTTTTAAGAGCACATAAGTGGAAACAGTCACAGCCACATTTGAAACCACTTAGTTGAAACAATAGAAAAAGAATGCAATTTGCACTGTTGGAATTAAGTTGTCTGACTTAATGTGGTGTACTGACTTCTTTTTTTTCTAATTTTCCATACCAGAACAACCAGTTTGCTCAGCAGACACTTTGACATATACTGGACATGTTAAATTATAGGATCTGAGGGGGAAAAAAATCAATTAATGGCTTAGGCAATAAGCAATAAGCTGTAGCTGCTCTGACATGTCAGGATGGAACTCTTGTGACACTAATACATGCTATGTTATTTGAATAAGGACTGAAGGCTTACTCCATTGATTTTATTACAGGAAGTGCAAATTGATTTAAATAACACTTTTAATGGGAGAGTGAAATGTAAAGGCTGGAGTAGACCTGTGTTCCTTATAACAACTAACATTATAATTACAGTTGATGTATTAATGGCCCAATTCACAAGAAAAAAAAAATAGGTCTAAACCATATAGTAATAGTTTATTTTCAGTGCAGCTTTATATAGATGTGGAGATGGCTTTTCCAAGCATATTAAAGGCAGCTGTTCTTGTATAACAGCAAACAGCAAAAGAAAGTTATCAAGAGTTTGCAGTCAAACACATTAAACCCATGTTGCATTGCAAACAGCTCCTCCATTACCGAAGATGCCCGACTGTGAACTCACCACTGAGCGTGTGCAATCCACACGAGACATGAGGGATGGCTTGTGCCGTGCTAGTATGTTAAGATTTCATTTAGATTTCATTCATGTTTTAAAATATCTTTTGCACGGGGGCTGCATGGGAATATATATTCCATGAATGGGAAATGCTTGGATGCGTGTGTGTGTTTGTGTGTGTATCCGGCACCGTAGGACCATTCGTCGGTGAACAAGGCCCTTGCCGTTTTCAATTTCCAGAGGTGTCAGCCGGACCTGAGAAAGCCTGGAAGCTGATACATCAGCCGAGCCACCAGCTCTATTGTGAATCTTCACTTCATACACAGATATCATGAAATATGTGGGCTTGAATTCAGAGCTATTGTCAAAGTCTAACACTGGCAGGTAGCAACAGCAATGGCAGATTCCCTGACTGTATTCATGAACAACAGGTTAACTTGTTGTGATCACCGCCAGAGACAAGCGAACACACCAAACCGTGCAGTAGTATACACCATATGCACATACTCACATGTTGTTTTCGTGCTGTGTCCTTCCCTGCACAGAACTATTCACACACACACAGACACACACACAGCAATCAAACATCCATACACTTGGAATTCTTTATTTATTCTCTGGGACGCAATCACCTTCACAATGCACCTTTCCCTCTTATACACACAAATGTGCACACACTGAAGCTAACTCATGTCCTCTCATTCCCATTTTATTTATTGTTTGCGGTGTGTATATGCAGTGTGAGGTGGCAGCACAGAGGTAGTAGCACAGAGAGAAACAAAAAGAACATAAAACAAATAGATGATATGGTTGTAAAAATGTGACGGACAAAAGATTATCAGGTAGATACAGTGGTGTGGCTTTCGAACATATTCTCACTTGTTTTGCACACTTTTTGGTCTTTTTCATTTTTCATTACTCCCCCCGTTCTTCTGACCTCAGTCCCTGCACCCATTTCTCTTAAAGCACCAAGCAGGTAATAGATAATGACATTGCCATTGTGACCCTATGTGGAATTGTTGTAAAGCAGGTGTCATTTTAATAACTTATGCTAGCAGGAATGCTAAGAGACATGGCAATCCTAAAGCGGCCCGGGATGAGATGTGAGCCCTCGTGTCTAATGGCTAATGCTCCTTTATGAAGTGACTTATGAAACGCTCTTGCATGAAGACTGCGGCGGGCTTTATGCTGTGTGATTCAGACGACCGTGCCACAGACCTTGCTAGGTGTTAGAAGCCTCAGGATCTCAGTTTATTATATTTGAAAATGTGAGTTCCATTTTGATTTGATGTGATCCTCCATATTCCACGTAGCCTGATGCACTGGTAGAGGATTGCTGAACATGGAATAAATCTTTTTCAGTTAAAATCTGCTATTGCCAGGTCAGTATATTTCCTCACTCTGTTCATGGTGTCTAACATTATATGTTATATATGTATATATATATTTTTTTTTTTTCAAGGAGATTTGACAGACTGAAAGGTATTGATGAACTATGATTTCTGTTGGCCTTAAGACCCATATGAGAGTGTCAGTACAATAAGCTGAGGGGTGGCCTAGCTGTCACTCTTGGGCTACACCCGCTGCTTTGCCTGCATATATGTGAATCTTTTATTAATATCCGGTTGCCTTTTTTTTTTTATTATTTTTTTATCAAATTAATCAAAAATGTATTTATATTTTATATGTTAATCATTAATCAGTGTGAGAGTCAATCTTTTATGTCAAGGCAAAAAAAAGAAAAAAGCTGAACCCCCCCCCCCCACACACACACACTTTGTACAGGACCAATCACATACTGGTATCTATAATAAATCAAGACTGTTGCCATGGTATTTTGCAACATCATCACAAGTCAAATAAAGCTAGGCAGAAGTATGACAATGAGGACACTTTACACCTTCTTTGCTTTCTTTGTATGGATATCACTATAACGTGTGTGTGTAGGAGATGATTAGTCTAGCTTAAGCTTTGTATACGGTGACGTGAGCCACCGCGTCACCGGCCTTTGTATATGGGTGCACAAGCTACGAGCATGCATATAGGTTTTTATGGTCGACATGTTGTGTGTGCGCACGTCACTTGGGTGGGTTAAATGCAGAGCACGAATTTCGTTGGAGTGAGTTCCCTCCAATGACAAAATATGTCACTTTCATCTTTCATCTTTCATTCTCCACAGCATTGTCAAAATATTGTTTAATGAAGAAAAAGTCAGTGTTACCAGTAAAACATAGTTTTCCATCATGGATCTCTTGTTTTATTCTTTTGGGAATCCTGGTGCTTAAAACCCGGTGTGTATGTAGCTTTTCTAAATACACAAAAACCCTTCTTCAACAATATGGTAATGAACATATTTACCCCATCCTGTTCTTGAGTGAGAGATGTGGAGGTATTTCATCAGAGTAGTGTAATGCCTTTTCACGAAGTAATTAAGCTATATCATTAAACTATATCAACATTAACATTCTGTACGTAATGCTTGTGCATATGAGGGGCAACAACCTGAGAGTAGGAGGACTCTAATTTCTTACTGTTCACAAGAAGCAAACATGGCAGACTGTCATCTTTCAAGGCTTCTAAACTCCAGCATCACTTTACTTACTCTCAGGCTAACGTGAACAAGCAATGGTGTGCAGCTTTGCAGACGAAATCGAAACACTTTAAACTGTCTGTCAAAAATCAAAACCCAACTGTGAGGATCATTTACATCCCTATCAGCTAGCATGAAGTATCACACATGCTTAAAAGCCCCACAACAAAGAAAGGCAGGTTTGTAAAGAAGTGCCTCAGCAAAAGCAATGCTAGACCTTCTCTGAAATACTTCATTTAGAAAAGATATCATATCAGACCTAGTTATTCTGATCTTGAGAAATGCAATGCTGTTTTTGAGCATTGCATTAGAAGACTTTTATTTCCTTTCTGCTCTGAAACACAGGAAGTATTTTTCTGTCCAAGTGTGAAGAAGGTTTTTCAAGTGGCCACAGCAGAATGAAAGCAGATTTTTAAAGAATTGCGGAAAACAAGGGATGCTAGTCAAAAAGGTGTGCTGGTATTGTATGCTGCAACAGGGTTTGTGTACAATACCTGCTAGGACAGTACAGCTCTTTTGTTTTGTTTTATTTATTTAACTCATTTTTGTCTGTTAGTTTCTTACTGGTAGGCCCAAGCTAGATCAGATTATTCCCTCTTGTTTGACTGTACCTTTTGAAAAATCTTTACCTTTTCTCATGGATGCACATAAGAAATAACATGTCAAAATGCAGACATGTAACATTCCTTCTATAGTAGACTTCCTTCACTGTGCATTGCATGCCCTTCTAATTCACCAGGCCGCAACTTAAGGGCCCAGTTAGAGTGGGAAAGGATTTTATGAGTTTACGGGATGCTGTTTTTACGAGCAGCTGAGGAGAAATAATGGGGTCGAGTGTCTCCCTCCTTCGTCCTTCCCTTACTCCATTCTTCTCTTCCTCTCCCCAGGCCTCTCCCATTACCTGCCGGCTGGAGGACTCAGGAGTATCGCTTAATAAAAGTTAATCATGAGAAACTTGTTCATTAATTACAGTTCAGGCCGACTGCCTGCCTGCCTGCCTGGTTGCTGTGCCATTTTTTTCCCCTCATGTTAAGGTATTTCTTCCTTTGGTCTCCATTTAGACTCCTGTTTTTTTGTTGTTTGTTTGTTTGTTTTGTTTTCTCCTCTCGAACGTTGTCTTTGTAATGAAAAAAATAATCCTAGCGATTTTAATGGACCGCTTTAGAGGTTTGGAAGGCGTCATAGATGGCACTGTTGTGGGAGCAGCCCGAGAGTTAAGGTCAGGAAAGGCACGCAGTAACTGATGATCTGGCTGTAGGCTGTGGCAGGAACTGGACAGGTGGACCGGTGGATACCTGAGCAGGAGTGGTAAGCAGGAGGCTGGAGTGCAGGCTAATTGCCAGCAAGCCGGAGTAACCTTAGGCTTTGTTTAAAACTTCTGATCATCTGTGTGTTCATCTTGTCCTGTTTGACTAAAACTGTATCATTACTGTGAGGAAAGAAAGCCAACAACAATGATAGGATCCAAGCTGTAGCAAACTATATTTATATGTAATTGGTGCTGATGAGACACTCTCCTTCTTGTAGCTCAAATTCACAATTTGGGCTGGTGAGATCAACAGTGATGCAATAAATCATTCCTTTATGATGGTTTGAATGTTCTAACGTTAGAACGTGGAATGTAATTTGTGCTGCTGTGTTTCTGTGATGTTCCTTCACCTACCAAAACTACATCCTCCAAAATGAAGTTGAATCTCTAAAACAATACCCGAGGAAGACACAGGAGGACAGACAGTAAGTGAGACACTGTTATAATGTAGGCCTGTGCATCTGTGTTTCTTCATTATGTGGTCCATCTGGGTCGAGACTGGATCATCGCTGGCTCAAGCTCCGTGCGGATTCCTCCCGACCGCAGAACAGCAACGACAGAGGGGCCAAAGACAAACACAGCAGACAAACACATCCTTCGGCCAAAACCAGCGGGGTTTGGACTCCTGCTTCGTCTGAAGAATGAAGAATTTTTTTTTTTTCCCGGTGCTTCACGGTGAGGTCAGCAGTCTCACCCAGCCATGTCATTACAAAGTACACACAGACACGTGCAAGCACACACTATGCAAAAATGATCAGGCTTGACAAGTGTTTTTTGTTTTTTTTGGTTTTTCTATAATCCTGCAAAGCATTTCAAGACATGTTCAACAAAATGACCTTCATGTCCTGCCAAATATATTTCTGCTCTAGGTTGTTTCAGTAGGTTTGTGTAATGAGAAATACTGTAAGATCGCCTATTTGCCTCCCAATTTTAATTACATTATCCTATTTTCATGTGGTTTGGTCACAGGATTTTTTTTATTCTTTAAGCCACCTAAAAAACATCCAAGAATAGAGACAATAAGACTTAATCCAGCAGTGAAATATTGCTGTGGTGTGTAGATGAGTCCAAACACAAAACCTAACCCAGCATATTTTGCAGTTCACAGATGTCTGTGTTTCCCCTAGTTCTTCCAAATATCATTAAGCTCTCCTCACTGGTTATTTAAATCAAAAAAGATTACATAATGATTGGGAAGGGCTGCAAAAACTACCTCTGAGCCATGATGCTCGTATATCTGCCCCGCTGTTTTTATATCTGTCAGTGTCGTCAGAGGTGAAAAATGTGGCTCACTGGTGAGTTTGAGGTTATTTCTGCCATGAATTAACCTTCCACACTGCGGTGCTTTAAAATGTGATTCTAAGGGTACAGTTAATATGTAGCTTAGGCTCTGAAATGCAGCAGTGATTTTCATCTGGAGTCTGATCACATGATTATTTTACTTGTGACACATTTTTGTGTAATATTGTTTGCAAGACTGCTGGTAAGTGGACCTCGAATTAGGATGTGTCACATGAAGCTATACAATAATGTCAAATGTTATATTTACATGTGTTGTTTTTCTATTTTGTTTTTTAAACTTTGTTCTTGGTTAAATTTGTAACAATCATATCATGTGAATTTATCCCCAGATTGTCTGCTACTTCCCGTAGAAGCACATTTTATTGACCAGCTTTCGAATCTTGTCTGTCTCTGCACTGTAACTGCACTTTTTCTTGTGAAAATTTAGAAATTCTTCCTAAATCTGCATTAAACTATGTGTAATTTCCTGTTGAAAGATCACGTTTACATACCCAAATGACATTTTAGTTGTAAGAATGCATTTTACAATACAAAGAGCATAATGGTATTGCTGTATGATGTACTCTGGCTGTGCTGGGTCAAGTCTGTGTTAAAATATGCAAAGTCTTATTAAATTGTGTTGTTAAAATGTGCTGTTGTGTTACCAGAACAGATAGTTCATTAATGCAGTGGAGTTGTCATTTTGTGTTATTATTATTAGAAGCAAAGCACTTAATTAATATATGCAAATAAGTGCAAGATCACACCTTACCAAAGTACAAGACAGTGCAGTTGTCTGTTGCATGTTTATGTGTGTGCGTGTGTGTGTGTGTGTGCATTAATTAGTGTGTTGTACAAATTCCACTGTCTTCTAAAGTGTGAAATGGAGATACATGAGCTGGTTCAGGGTGTAAAGTGCTGTGTCTGGCAGACAGCGTTCACACACAAACTGCTAAAACTAATCCTGGATTTAAATACAAGTTTTTGTTATTCATAATCTACCTTTATTTTGTGCATCTGCATCTCCATAAACAAAAACAGGTATATGACCAGAGCTCTCAGGGGGGCACACCACAGGCAGGCGAGGTATGAAGCTGGTAGGACATTGTAGGGGAATCTAAAAAGCTAATTTTCCCAGTGGCCTTGTCGCACCTCTGCCCTTCATGTACAGCCATTTCCATAAAGTGCTCCCCCTGGGGAACCAACAATAATAAACAGTTATTAGCAAATGCATTATGCCAGCACGTCCCTTTTGCCCTCTTGCCTCTCCTCAATAGCCAACCTACAAACACAGCGAGCACCCAACCGGACCTGAAGCAGGGAGATGCATTTGTGTGTGTGTGTATGGTGTGTTTGTGTTTCTGATCTATCTCACCACTGAGCACTGAATTTGTAAGGGAATAGTGCTAATGCTCATAATAGTGCCGACCATTACAGTAAAAAGCTTTGGATGTTTTATGCCTGCCAAACTGTCGTGTTTCATCTGATTGCCTGATGCTTTTAGTTATGAAATCCCTTCCTATCGCTTATTTTATTTATGCAGTTATTTTGCAGTGAGCTAAATTGTTCTGAAATAAATTCAGATATTATTATCTCTGATGTTTAGTGATTTAACCTCTTCAATTAGTGATCTGAGACTGAGTCACATGTGTAACTGGAGATGATACTGCACCTCGGTTTTGAAACCAGTCATATTATGTCTAAAATGCAGGCGTGTTACAATTTATATTTATTCCCAATAAACTAGCTAAGCTAGGCTAAGCTCCAAATTCTGAGTTTGATTGTGTTTAAAAGCAACTGGTTACTCGTGTTTACAAGGGTAAATGGGTACCAACAGAACACTGTGTCCTATTACTGATTATTTATTCATTTTTGTCATTATCATTAGGACTCGTGGGAGCAAATATGCACACAAAAACATCAGCACACATACACAAACTGCATCTCATCTCCATGAGGGGAAACACAAGCATATTTTCATAAAGAAAAACTTGATTGGGAGGGGGAGCATATCACAACCACTTGCCAACCCTCCCCAATGTGGAAGCCCTAAACAAAGGTCCCTAAGTGCATGAACTTATTTACATCTCTTTTGAGGGCGCATGAGGAGGCTGGGGGTGGATGTGGTGTGAGGACAGATGCTGTCTGGTTGAATGAAGCTGTGTTGTTGCCCCAGACTTGCCCTGCTCTGTGCCATTTTAATGCAGAAATATAGCCTAGATGAGGCTGGGCAACCTAAACCATATCTAACATTAACCTCAGAGGGATGGTAAAGGTTTTTTGAAGTGAAGTTTTATGAGATGCTTACCCATAGTCAGCGTGTTCCCCACAATAGGTGGCGGTGGATGAGCCCCCTGATTGGTAAAGCAGCAGTAATACATTCCTTAGCTGCCAGCACAGAAACCACGCAATGTGCTGTGGACAGAGGCAGTAAAATGTATTTTAACCACCACCCTCGTTTGCCTTCAGACAACCCTTTCTGATGAGAAACTAAAGCTGTTATATACATCTTCACTCTTTTCAAATTCATCAAATTCCTTTGACCAAAACAGTAATTTTACCTTCTAGAACATCAGTTATTTTGTTTGTGTTGTGTAATTCCAGTGGTTTTTTTTTGTTTTTGTTTTTGTTTTTTTGCCCAAAACACATTGCACTGGCCCTTTCGGCCCTGCTCAACCTGCTGCCAGCGCAACCCCGTCCCAGATAAAGAGGAAGAAAATGGATGGATGGATTTCAGTGTTTTAAAGGGTTAGTTTGGATTCACACAAATCACACAATAACGAGCAGATCCACAGAAGATGCCATCTCAGCTGCCCTCCGCTCAGTCTTCATACATTTTGAAAATAACACTTACATCAGATTGCCATTTGTTGACTTCAGTTCAACATTCAACACAATGTCCTACATGAAACTGATCAGCAAGCTTAGCGCTCTGAATCCCACACATTGCAACTGGATATTGGACTTCTTCACAAACGTACAGTTCAGATCAGTGGTCCTCCTCCACTCTAGTGCTGAACCACTCAGAGCTATGTGTTCAGCCTCGTCCGGCTGCTGCTGAACACCTGTGACTACAGACCCCCCAACATCGAGAGAACTCTATTGTGAAGTTTGTAAATGACACCAGATTTCAAATAACAATGGGAGTTCACATTGAGAGGAACTCAACAGTCTTGCAGGTTGATGCACAGACAACTAGTTGCTGTTAGAAAAACTGACTAGCTGCTCACACCCAGCTGATTGATGAATTTTAAAAAAAAGACACACCCGTGTGTACATCAGTGGAGGTGCAGTGAAGCCAACAATTTTAGGTTACCACAAAGCTTGAATCAACTCAACAGACTTCTGATGGTGTGTGCCATTTCAGAAGGCATGCCTACCCAAGTCATGTACATGTACTCATAAACCTACACACAGAGTGAACACAAAGCAACAGCCAAATGTTCAAAGAGTTAATGTAGAGTCCTTATGAGGACATTTTGACATTAAAAAATTAAATGAAACACATTTTGCTTATCTTCCATATAATATGGCACGATAAGGAGCAACAACAAAGAGAGAGCAAGAAATGACTGAATCCCATAAAGCAGTAAAACAAATGAGAGGGAGAGATAGATGGAGAAGAAGAGAGGAACATACAGTGCGCAGAGGAGGAGAGAGAGAAAGGCGGAGCGGTCTAATTTGTACATGGCTGCTAAGTAAAGAGAGCAGGCTAATTACTGGCTGAACAGGGCAGGGACAGGCTGCTCATGTCAAAAAGGACAGAGCCACTTATTAGGCATCAAAGTGCATTCATATCACAGCACAAAGGAGATGGGGGTCGAGGGGGCGCGAGAGGGGAGTACAGCATGTTTAAATGGAGGAGGGGGTGGGGGTTAGCTAATGAATGTCGTTGAGAGGTGCATTATGGGACCCTCTCCTCGGGCCGGCCGCCGTTTTTGGAATAGCAGTGGAGAGTGCAGATGGGCTGCTTTGATTGTGTTCAAAGATGGAGCGGAGGGGTTGACTGAGAGATGAGGAGGCGAGAAGAGAGGGATGGAGGGAGGCTGCCAGTGAGGTGTCTGGAGCAAGTGAAACAAAGACGAGACGAGGAGGTATAGTTGAAAAGACAAGAGGGAGTTTGGGCAGATCATCTCAGGTGCTGAGAGGTAGGGAACTAAAGAGAGTCTAACTTCATACTGAGATTGATGTAAATAGATCAAGGGATTTTTAAGTAACCAAGCTGCTTAAAATTTGGTCACAGGAGAGCACCTTGTAAAGCACACACTGGACCCACTAAGCCATAAATTTAAATAAAGCAAATCCAGGTATGGAGCCATAGGAATTATGCATACATGCGACAGTTAAGCACCTTATGATTTGTGTCAGTGCAGGAGCAGGAAGTAGTGTGTCCTGTATGTACTGAGGTGGAAAGGCAGTTGGGCTGTTAGCAGACTGCAGGCAAGCAGCAGAGTTCACATCCTGTTGCAGACATTCAGTTAACATTTGATAGTGTGTTAACTACAGTCCTGTCCTAATCTTAACCATTTTACCAGATATTGTAGAAACAGATCATTATTAAAAGATTGGTATGAGAAGTAAAAAAAAAAAAAAAAAAAAAAAGGAATGAAAAAAAATGTTTATGTGAAGTACTCACCACGGGGGGACACAACACATTGTTTCATTTTAAATCAGAGGTTGCAAAAAGGTTCAGGACATCTGATTTAATACTTACCCAGACTTTGAGACTGCAGTAGCTTGGTCTGTAGATGTCTTTACATTTACATTTTCATTCACAAACCAACCTGCTCCATCATCTAATTTTCTGTTGCGAAAAAAAGAGCACATGTGGGCACTCTGGTAGCTGAAAGATACCAAAAAACACCAACGTTCCGGTATGATTTCAGTTGTGGATTTGTGTTGCATGCCATCTGCCTCTGTTCCCATACCTCCTCTCTGTATCTGCACTGTTGTTACTGGCAGAAATTACGGAAAAATTCATAGAGAGTAGATCAGACTTCTGAAGTGAATGTATATAAATAACTGGAAGCTGGTGGTATGTATGAATTACCATCATGAAATAAAGAGGGACTGTATATACAGTCCCCTTTTTCCTCCCAGTCCAGCACCCGTGTGTCAGTGTGTTAAAGTCTGTGTTTCAGTGCCAGCGTACTAGTAAGGTGAACATACTAAGAAGAAGATTTAATTTTAAGTCAAATTTGTTTATTCACTTTATTGTTATTGTTGTACATATATAATGTAAGAAGCCACCAGTGCCAACCACATCACTGACTGGAGAGTCAGCCCAGAACAGTGAAATGGCAACCAACAATAGCGGCGGGGAGACAAAAGAGTCCGTACACGGTGGGGAACCTGCAGACCTTCGTGTGCAGCTGACTCTAACTGGCAAATCCAAACAGTCAGATTTCAGTTTTTATCCATGAATTTACATGCCAGTCAGCAAGCACAACATTTAGTTGCATGTTTTCACACAAATGTGTTCAGATAACTTTTGTTTTCAGCAAATTTCATAGAGACTACATAATATTAGTTAAAGTAGGGTTGAGGACAAACACAGAGGGAGATTTCTGGGGCCCACATCCGGTGGTGGTGCAGTGGGAAGTGGGTCATAAACTGCTGTTTCCATCCCTGTATCCTGGGTTCACTTTATATGACCCAGGGACACAGAGGTATAAATCCTGAAGTTCAACCTCTAGCTGCTCACACCCAGCCAGGGCTGGCACAGGATGAAAGGCCGTCTAGAATCCTTGGGTCTAACCACACACACACATACACACACACACACACAACCGTGACTCACCCCCTACCAGCCCCCTGCCTGGACCCTGGCCCGCAGCCCAGCGCCTATGGAGCGTTTATTAGAGAGGAGATTGAGCGCCATGTGCTGTGGCCCGGGCTGAAGGAATGTGCCTGGTCAAAGCAGATTACAGTGTGGAGATATGTGGAAGGAAGGTACTTATTTATGCTGCTTTTGTATGTGTGCTAGCGTGCTTGTGTACAGCATGTGTAAGCATTTATGATCAACGTGAAAGCATGTGCATTTGATGGTGTGTCCATATTGGTGTACTTGGCTGATGAAAAAAAGTTAGACACGCATATGTGTGTACTTGTGAATGTGTCTTTTGGTTGTGTGATGTTGTCCATATGTATGCTACAATGTGTGTCTCTTGTCATGATAGAGTATGTTAAATAGATCAAAATACACTATATGGACAAAAGTACTGGGACACCGGTCCATTACACCAAGAGGGACTTCAATGAAATTGCAATCTAAATACATGGACAGTATCTTAATCATACATACATAGCAGTAGAGCATTTGTGAGGTCACACACTGATTTTGGACCAAAAGGCCCAGCTCACAGTCTCTGTTCCAGTTCATCCCAAAGGTGTTGGATGGGGTTGAGGTCAGGACTCTGTGTGGGCCAGTCAAGTTCATCCACTCCAAACTCATCCAACCATGTCTTTATGGACCTCGCTTTGTGCACTGGAGCACAGTCATGCAGGAATAGAAAAAGGCCTGCTTCCAACTTTGTCGAAAGCATTTCCAGAAGAGTGGAAACTAATACTGCTGAATGAATGGGCCAACTCCATATTAATGAATATGTATTTGGAATGCAGTATCATTAAAATCCAATGTTGGTGTGATGGTCAACTGTCCCAATATTTTTGTCTATATAGTGTATATAAAATACATGATTTTTTGAAAGTAGGGGAACCAGATTAACGTTATTTGATGTGAAGTGTGTGCATAACAAAGAAATTAAAAATTTACTGTTCAAATCAGACCACAATTGAATGCACTTTTGAGATGGTCCCTAACTTCAGCTGATTATTTTCCCCTCTAATGTAGTGCAAAGAGCTTTCAGTATGAGATCACAAAATGAGAAATAACACCATGAAACATCAGTCAAACCTTATCCTGCATGACACAACAAATCTGGTGAAAACTCTATGAATAGGTATTAAAGTTTGGGATGAAGCTCACTGGATATTATATAAAACAATATATTGTTTTTGCCTATTGTTTATTTGTCAACAACTTGGAAAACCTGCATCTTAGAAAGTTCTAATTTGGCTGCTATATGTGTATGTTCACACTGGACAGACAACAATCACTTTGATTATTCTCATTCTGAAGAGTTTGAAAAAAGTTTGAATATGATGATCATGAGCCAAGACAGGAAGTTAGTAGTTAGTTAGTAGCAGTGTTTTTTATTTAGTTTTCTAAAAGATTTGTGGATTGGATCCTTGATGGTGGGATGTTTATGATCCTTAAAGGAAGAGGCTGAGCTGTGAGTATGACTTTAGTGGCAAGATGATTTCCGTCATTTTAGGTATGCTGATGTATGTTCAAGTGTTCATTTTCCTCTTAAGTTTGGTTTCAATTAGTTTTTTGCTACTGTACAACTGACAGTTGAGTTTGAGCTGCAGCTGCATTTACCTATGACGACTGTGCAGAATCAGGGCTCCAAATGACATCACCAACCCAAAATGGCAGTGCTCTTATACAAAATGTTTTGGCTTCATTTTTTAACAGTGGGATGAAGTGAAGACGTGTGATCCATCTTTACATTTGTCAATGGCGTCAATTAGTTGACAGTTGGGGGAAAAAAGTGTCACTGCAAAATTTCAGATGCCGTCCATATAAGAAGGATGTATTCTTATTTGTTTACAACCATCAGTATTAATGGCCTTTCAGAACTGGACATTTACCAGTCCAGAGGTTAATGGAGCAGATGGATAAAAAACAAAGAGAAATTAAAAAACTCACCAAAATGCTTCGAAATGTCTCCATGATCACAGAGAGACATCATTAACAACTAGCAAACAGCTGTAAGGCACATACTGGAACACACAGACCCGTATTTATCCCAACAGCAATACAACAACCAATATATATGCCTGCTAAATTAGCATCCTGGCACTCTCATTTATGCCGTTTGAAACGTTCAACGTCAGGGTCAAAGTCGTATTAGCAAAAGGTGAGGCCAAACAAATGAGATTATAGCTGAATTAACTAATTATCATCATTTCCATTCCCTAACAGCCTTTAATATCTATGGCATAATGGTGCTTGTCAGGTTTATTGTTGTGTTTGTCTAGGAAGCCTTTGCCCTCTGGTCTCACCTGCTGAAACACATCGCCCATCCATTAGAATGCATTATGGAAATGAAATCTTTGTTGCTGTATTTTTTTTAATATAAGCCTTGATATGACAAGTTGTTTTTTTTTCACCTGCTGGTGTTTTTATGTGTTTTTTTACCTTTTTTTTTTTACAGAGAGGAGAGTAGAGAGAAGAGGAGAGACAGGTGTAGACAAAGAGAGAAAAGAAAGTATGTGGGTCTTTATTCAAGGTTAGATCAGGCTGGAATTTGTGAAGGAGTACCTATTAGAGACAGACCTTTCAGAGGAAAATTGGACCCGTCTGCCTTTTAAGGACGACATGCTAATTCATGTCAAAAAGGCTTTTAGTCAGGAGGACAGGGCCCGACGAAAGACTGTTGTGTTACATTCATATGGATTGATGTGCACTCACATCCAAGATGAGATCACATGCAAAGTATTGATGTCAGAATTTGCTTTATATATATATATACTGTATATATATATATATATATGGACATTTTATATGTAAAAAAATATTTTCTTTATATGTCATATTGTGTTTTCATGTTTTCATGTAAGTGGCTCTTTATTTAGCTTGCAGTGTGTTTTTTTTTTTATAAATGAAATAACAAATTATCACCTTCCAATCAATATCATGTATCTCCAAGGTTGCTAATTCTTACACTAACTGATAGAAAATAACTACACGCTATGAACTGAGAAAAAAATGCCTTAAAAATGCATAGAAGCAAAGCTTAAAACAAGGCAGTTTTCTTTTGAAATGGTGCTCCACAATTTAGTACTTCACTTCACTTTTGTAAAGTCGGGGACTTTAACAGCGCTGATGAACCCTTTATGAATAGTTTTTGTTTGTTTGTTTTTTTTGCTCAATAGCATAGTTTAGTTTTTGACCATTTTTATTTAGTTTAGTCTTAAAGTTCAAGTTGGAATATTCTGGATAAAAGTGGTGAAAACACGCAAAAATATTTTTTTGAACTGGTACTGTTAGATTCAGCTTCACACTTACCCCAATGGGCTTTTGGCATGGTCAGTCAGTCTCGTTAATTTTTGCCTTAATTGTGGGCGGCTGATATCACAAAATCTGGGTTGGATCCAAAACCAAGTAATACCAGGGGAAGGATTACTGATATCAATTAAAGCAGCTAGTGTGCCATCAGCGCCTGAAGGCAGTGGTCTGAATTCCCTTAAATCAATGACCATTCATGTTTGACTATCATAACGCCAATCACAACACATCAATCTTAGTAGAGACAAATGTGTTTTGTCACTGCTAGCTAGAACGTTCCCTCAGATGCAGGGATGCATGCTTCAGTTTTTGAAATGAAAAAGTACATAACCCCATGCCAGTCGAAGCTCAGAGGTGTATGGTGAGGAAATATGACCTCAAATACAATAAATCTGGAGGCATCCACAATGGCAGGCAATATTCAACACAGGGTGTCACAACTCATTTTATTTTTTCTCCTTTTTTTATGTTATGTTCTTTTCTTTTTTGTTGGTCCTTGGAATTGTTTTTAACAATCAGAAAGGTTGCGAGCATCTGTCTGAAATTTGCTCAGGATCCTCTTTAAAGCTGCACTAATCAATATTTTCATGAAAAACTGATTAAAAGACTATATGCCATGTGAATGGTTGTTGCTAAACCCACACACAATTATCGTCCTATTTTACAGTTCAGCTCAAGTCTCTGAAGCTTGTTAGCTTCTTTCAGTTCATCGTTTTACAACCCTCAACTTTACCATTTTGGTTCACATGCAGCATCAAACAGCAGACACAGAAAGAAAGTGACACAGTGCAGCATTTAGCAGCCGAACAGTTGCACCAAAACTGAACTAAAAAGAAAAAAGACTGGACTATAATCTGATACTCACACAAGTCAACGTGGCCATATTTAGGTACGTAAATGGGCAGCTGTTTGCTAACACGTTTGCCATTTTGCCTTTTTTAGGTGATAATATGTTACATAATAGATGTTTTGTTTAGAGGCTATTGCTCTGCTCTCATGCAGCCAAAAGATTTAGTGCTTCAATTTATTTATTTATCTATTTTTTCCCCGTAAAATACACCTACAGGTAAATTAGTAAAGCATTATATCTATCAGTGTGCAACTGCTGTGGCTGGAAGCTGTTGAAAGGGTTTCAGACAGCCTCTGTTCATATACGGCATAAGCTAAATACTCAACAGCTTTTAGCATGTGTGCGCACAATTCAAGCGCTGTCATTCTGTATAGATACTCTGGAGTCATCAGGAGTCTTGAATGCTTGTCAGTCTCCAGGATAATCTTGGTGGCTATCGCATTATGTGACCTACAGATGGTTCTGTACCTGCTGGGGGCTCTCCACTGTGTCTGCACAATGCGAGCTGCAGACCTCTGAGATCCCGTAACTGTAGGAGATCAAACAAAGAGCTGAAGATAGAGGGGGGAAACCCTGCTTCGGCTGATACCCTCCTCACCCCTCTGACACAGACAACTCACAGAGTTAAGTTATCCGTGCATGTGCTCTGGAGCTGACTCACATGCAGACACTCGCACATGCACATGCACTTAACACTCTCTATTTGATTTATTTTTAATTTATTTATCACTGCATCCTTCTCACACTTTTACTCTCGCTCTCTCTGCCTTCCCCCCTCCCTCTTTCCGCTCCTCTCCTCTTTTGTAGCCCGCCAGAAAGTGAGGGGTCTTTTATTTTTTTCTGACATCCTTGTCCTTCAGCCTATTGATTGGCGACCGAACTGGTGAGGCCTGGTCGGCTGCTAATAGAAAGTGAAGTTCATCAGCCTTTCCCTTCCCCTGACACACACACACACACACACACACACACACACACACACAAATTCAGCCTTCCACCGCTCAGGGACCCTCCCATCAGTAGACACCCAGTGATCTACTGTAGAAAGGCCAGCAAACTAACCTTTGCAGCACTATCCTTACTTCCTGTCAAGCCTGGCTCTTCCTAAAAGTCTGTTTATTTATTTTGGCTGGTTTTGTCCCTGAGTTCTTGTCTCCTTGGATTATATCAGGTTCTGATGGCTTCCTGTTGTATTTCACTTGCATTTAGGGTCAAATGCAAATAAAGATGTCCTGAAATTAAATGTCTGGACTTTTTATTTATTACTGGATGGAGACATAAGATAAGATAACCTCAGATAACATAAGATAAGATAGTCTTTCTCATCATTGCACAGTCAATTGAAAGTGCCATAGCCAAAGGTGCATTTGGAATAAAAAACAAGAACAAGCAATAAAAACAAGAATAAATAAACACCACTTCAATCAGTCAAGTACGTCTGATGTCATGTACAAACATAATCTCTTACAACTTAGAAAAAAGCAAGTTCATCTCAAAAGATTACTCTACAAGCTGTTAGGGGAGTTTAAATTGAAACCAAATTGTAATACATGCATATTAAACATTTGTTTTGCTAAATAGGTTGGATATGACAGACTTCTCATATTAAATACACACGTGTGTTATTATGTTAAAATGTTTGAATCAAAAGCCTTCCTCTTTTTTAAATGACTTAAAGGTATAACATGTAACATTTCTACATTAAAACATCTAAAAGCAACCAGTCCTTTGTTATATATCATGTTGAGTTGTGTGCTTACATTATCCCAAATGTTTCCAACAGTGTTCAAACCCAGACAAATCTGTACATTTATTAAAATGAGGTTCATTTGGTTGCCTGTCGCTGTACCTTCCAGGAGAGAGTCAGCGAGTGAGGAAAGAAGTCGGCAAATGTAACTTAACATAATGTGAAGAAAACTTTCAAACGTTACCTCGGCCTGTGAACATTTCTGCCTGAGTCATGTTAGAAAGATTTTCATCTACAATGGTGATTGTTTACCAATGAGGACAAGATTTCCCATGTTTTTTTTTTTTCTATTTTTAAATCTGCTTCCAGAGATCAGCAAATCTCTTCCTTAATCTCAACATCTCTCTGAAGGTTTGTTTGCTTAAAAGTCCAGTTCTGCTCCACAGTGTTGATGCATTTTCAGAAACCAGAAAAAGGACAGAAAGAAAGACTCACTCATTTAAAACATTGTAACCCACAAGTTTTACAGTCCACATATATCATGTAAGAAATGATAGTGATTGGGGATGGCTCTGTAATTATGCTGAGACTTGTAAGATCTGCTGTATCTGTTGTGGCACACACAAGATTCTAGAGTCTGAAACCAACAGGCTTTTCCCATAAGGTGATGATAGGTTCAATGAGCAAAACAGTCCATACCACTGTCAGCAAAGTAGTGTTATTTAAAGCTCCAGTCAGAAAGAGTAAACTGTATTTTCCTCACATCACTCTGCTTCTTAACGAAGCCTTCCCTGTTATTGAAGGGTAACTGAATTAAATGGTGGTTAATGTGTTGCTGATCTTTTTTAAACCAAAATAATATCTTATATCAAGTTTGGGTCAAGATGAATATTTCTTTGCGTATTTTTACACTGACTAAACTTTTAAAAATCCACTAAAGATTTAAAGAGTTTATGTCCTGTGATGTGGAAAAGAGGTGTTAAAGTACAGTAAAGGTAGATATGAATCTTTAGCAACAAATCTTCAACGGGAATTGACTCCACTGACTGACTTTTGTCTCTGACCAAATCAGTAGCTCTTGGTAGCGGAGCTCCTCTCTAGTGACAGAGATTACTGTTGTCAGGTCAACTGTGATTCACAGTGTATCACTTCCTTGTTAGAAGGATGTTGAAAGAGAACAAAAGCCACAGAAACAATCATACTCTGACGAGTCAGGCTGCTGAGCTGTGTCTCCCCAAATGAAGTATGAATAATACGCCAGGGTCTGAAGTCATTTCACATGCAGTCTGCATTAAGCTTTTCATGTGTCATTTTTGAATGTTGTGGAGAAAAAAATGTGGTGATGTAAAAATATCAGGTGATGGAGGAGCTTCGGGTGGTGGATGGGTCAAACACAAGACTTTCCCACAGGAGACCAGAGTTCTGTGTCAAGCCAAAGGTAAACGTTAACTTTTTAAAATTTACATCTGCAGAGTTTAACTTCTTGTTGACTTTTCTCACACATAGAACATAGAAAAAGAAAACTAATTCTGAATGCACTTTACCCATTTAGTATCTTTCTGGGTTAATGTTACTCTCAATTTGATACACTGAAACAAAGGAAAACTTTGGATTAAAAACAAATTTTCATGCACATTTTTTAATTTGACAAACATTAGTAGAGTTTCTGCCTGAGTCACTTCAGAGTAATAATATGCAGGGTTTAGAACTGCCAATGTTCCCTTCATGTCAGCTCAGTTTTTATGAACTGAAGTGAATGACATTGATTACACTGAACTACTGTTACATCAACCAGCAATACGTGGCCATTTATTCATAAGAAAATGTCACATACTATTATTTAAATTCACAAAAAGTCCAAGAGAACCCCAGGCTCTAAAGAGTGCCAATTTACCATCACATCTGTTTTAATGAGCGCTCCTTGACTTGCTGTGTCCCTACCTACAACGCTCACTGTGGTGTTGCGTACATTCTCCCTGCATTAGGACATCTTTTTTTTTTTAGTATAGGAAGTATGCTGCACACACACACAACACACACATGCACAAAGAGGGAGGGATCGGGGTTGTGATGACGGATGCATCCAAGCCAGACTCAAACTTTGCTAGCTGAAGGCCATAGCCAAAACAGATCCTGAGGTGAAGGAACATGCTCACTCATTTTCTTCCTTTTCAGCCTCTCTGTCAGGTCTTAAGCCAAGACCAATGGCTCCTATTAGTGAGTGTGGCAGGCCAGCTGACAGGCTAGTCAATATCCATGAGAAGGCCACTTCATTAATGATCCCTACTTGCTCAGAGAGATGGAGGGGCCAGAGAGAGTGGCCTCTGACAGGCCACAGAGAGACGTGAAGGGTTTGGACTTTATTTTCAGCCAGACACAACAAAATTGTCTGACAGTTAAAGGTATACTCCAGAGAAAATGCATTTTATAGCTATAATAAGAGCAAGCATAGATGGGAATGATAGAGTGGATGTGATTATTATTTCTTCTACATGCAAGGCCTTAAAAATGAACAGAAATGTATCAGCAGAGGAAATGGATAGTAAATAGTAATATTTCTGTATAAGCCAAATAAACACAAGTAATAAATGCACGTACATCACAGTTTTCACTGGAACTACTTCCTACCACATATAGTTCCTATGAAATTGTTTTATAGTGTCTACATATGGGTAAATAAAATCTGCATGGCTAGATACCACAAGAGGTAAGTGAGAAACTGTTTAACTCACACGCATTTTGTTAGCAGTCGGCAGTGACCATAAATCACCCAGTATTCTTCCGTTTTGTTGTTAATGTTAGGAAAGTGAACACATTTAAAATATTTTTAAGTTGTGATACGACATAGCGCCTATATGGCTGCACACAGTGTTCACACAGCCATTTTTCTAGGCCAGATTAAAGAAAGATAGCTGATTGTTGAAACTCACTTGCTGGTCATCAGCACTGGTATTTGAAGGCCTAGGAATATGACATCAATTTTATCATCAGTTTACATTGAAATTCATTTTACATCCTTAGGTGGTTCTGTTCAAGAATTTTACACACAGGTTAATTATACAATTACACATTAGACTCTATTCACAGATGGACAAAGCACATCAAACAATCACAACCAAGAATCATGATCAATATGACATCAAATCCTGGAACAAACAGGTTTCACTAATGTTTAAAAGAATTTTTGGCCCGTTCCATTTTTGAACTTGTTCTTGCTCTTGTATAAAGTAAGAATCATCATTGTAAACATTAGTTAACAGTAATGTAGTCTCTTTCTCTATGGCTAAGATACAGTAGCACCTGCTGAACAAATGTAATGGTACTGATCAGGAGAAGCTCTTAAGAGGGATATTTTAAGAACTGATTAGAAAGCAAATGCAAAGATGGGATCTTGTTTGCTCATGAATCAAACAGATAAAATCTGTTCAACTTTAGGCAATCCAAGACTATATCCTACCAGTCGGCAGTGCTGAGCCAGTGGAGGATTGTGGGAGAATGACAGAGAATTACAGTGGTGTGGTTGCTTGTGGGATTGCAGCAGCGATATGGTTTCCTAGAAGCTATAATACTGTGTCACCGCACCCACTGGCAGCACATCCTCTGTTGAAAGAGAAGCTGATAAACCATTTCAGTGGATCACGAGCCGTTTAGATAAGTTTCTCTTCGCAGGCCTCTCTGAACACACATTCTTTTGGGCACGCATACAAACGCAACCCAGATACACACCCACCTGTCTTTATAGCCCTTGTTTTCCGTCATGTTGCGGCGCTCGTCAGCAGGTGTGTGTTCCAGGGTGAAATGATGTTTCTGCCCTGGCCGACATGGGAGAGCTATCTGTGTAATAGAATTATCTGGAGAGGCCACTCAAAATTAACATAATATGGACTCAAAATGTAAATTGTCTTTCTGTGAAATGTAATGTGCATGTGAATCTGCTCTCTTGCTCCACTCTGTCTTATCATCCCCCTCTGTCTCTCTCTCTCCCTCACACACACACGTTTTCTTCCTTATTTTCTGTTTCTGGGAACTGATAAAAAAATACTCATACACACACACGCACACACACACACACACATTTCCACACATTTTGGGTGCAAATACTTGAGAGGTGTGTGTTCCGCTGACACGTGCGAAGCTAAATGCCAACGTACCATTTAAGAGAGAAAGGGCAGCAGCACATCCAACCTTTGTAGTGTGTCATTCAGCGCTGTTCACATATAAAAATGAGGTCTCCTCTGTCCCAGGGAGCAGCAGATACCTTTCACCCCGTCAGGCAAAGAAGGGGAGGGATGTTAACAACCGCTCAGACTGTCGGATGTGGAGACAAACAAGAAAAGGACAGAGTTTCTTTTTTTTGTCATTTTTGGTTATCCTAGACTTTAATGTAATCATGTACATATGATGGAAAACAAATCTTACTATTCTGCACCACTATTTCTTTTTCGATATGTATTCCACCAGCTATCTCACCCCTCATTTTTCCTTGTTTCCTGCTTCCTTTCCTCCTTCTTTCCTGTCATGCTGTGATGATGAGCACTTTCAGTGTGTTCAGCTATTGCATTTAGCCATTCAGAGAGTTTGATAAAGCTACAATCTTCCCCCTGCCTTGGAATTACACGGCAAAGGGAAAAGGCCACCTCTTTGTCACTAAATGCCTTTCCCATTCATTCACATGACAGCAAAGTAGTACGTCTTTTCCCACAGTAAAATGCCAAATTTGAAAGCCCTCTATTCGATTAATGTTTAGAGTAAGGTTGCATGCCATCTTTAATCCAGGAAGTATTTTAAAGTCAAAGAAGATCCTCTCTAATTTGATAGATTGGAAAGCGTTTCAGCAGCAAGTTTCACCCAGGAATACTTTCACCATCCTGTGTTTCACCTCTCATGTATAAATTCATCGTGAACTGTCTTTAATATTGACAAGGAAAAGTGTGCTTCCAGGTACATATATTCAACAGGGAGCTTTAAAAACAGCTTAGTAAAAACAATAGTCACCTCTAAAGTAAGACTATGAACCTTTTGAAAGAAGAAATAACATTTTATTTTTTATTCTGCAAGTCAAATGTTGGGTTCACATGCAATATGTTGCCATTATTCAGATTGATGCACTTTCTGCTGTGCTGCAACTTTAATTGGTCTGGTGCGGTGGCTTATGTTAGCTAATGGTAGAAAACTTCAGCTAGATGTTAAGGCATGACTGATGTTATTGGTCAGTTTGCAAACTCTTCTACTGAAATATATATGTTACAAAGGTTTTATCACAAAAGTTACACAAGAAGTACAGTCAACAAACACCACACCACACTAAGAGCTGTGTTAGCTGTTTACTGTTTGGGGCTGATTTCCACTCTCCTGCGCTGTCTCTCTGTCTCTTTGCCAGTCTATCTGGATGTTCAATGATGATATACTTTGCCATGTTTGCACTACACTGTTCTCTGCCAGACGTAAGCCTAGAGGGATCATGTGTTTGGTCATGTGTGTATGTGTTTGACACTAATGTCTGAAACTACTGGACCCATCAGGTTAGTATATTTTGTGCACATTTGTGACTGTATGCTCAAGGACAGGTTGTGGTTGCAGTGAGTCACTAATTTCAGCTAGAGACACCAGCCTGCTTTACAGGGCACCAACAGAATAATTTCAGTACTAGTACCTGTTCACCTTACATCAATCAAAGCCAAATTTCAGCACTTTGAGAGCAGGTTATATCATGAATTAGAATAACAAATTATTTTATTTTTCTAAGCCTAGCACAAAGCTTAGACTTTCATCAATGTGCACAATACAAGATGAATAAATGCTTGTTCTTTTTATAATATGTTTGCCACCACCTTGACTATAAGCCTGGTGGTGATCTGCACTGCACTCTTCAACTTCAAATTGTAGCCTAATGGCCTGCCGAGTGGAAAAAAATGTTCAGCCTTGTAGCTTTAATTACATGCTGGAGATATCAGGAATTGTATATCACCCACAGGGCCCAAAAAAACATCTAAAGGTTCAAGTTTTCTTGCAGACCCACTATCTGTACCTCACTAGTCCAATATCAACTGTAATTTAGGACATGTAATCACTTAAAAAGGACGCAGACAGTTTCTCTGTCTCTGGTTTCACTTGCTGAGAAACCACTAAAAACATTAAGGGTATTTATATTGTCTACATATATGAATTACAAAGCTAGTAATGGCATTTCACATCATCAAGTAGTGCAATAAAGCTCCCATGACAGAATAATAGAAAGTTTTCCCATTCTTCCCAATCTTTTGACAATGTTTTTACTCAGTATTATTAATTGATTAAAAAGATTCCTGGGTAATGAAAGAAAATTCAGTGTGCCATCACATTGTAACGGCCAGCTGTAGCCACAGTTCCGTTCAACAAAGATGATGTAAATATCATCTCCACAAACCCCATATGGCCTGGTAATATTTCATGAATACAGTCAATATGAATGCAGTGTTGTGGGCAAAAAATTAGTCAAGTTAGTGTTATGCTTCCCAAGCACAAAACTTGGCACACTATCCTCACACGTGCCCAATGGAAAGGTTAAGTAGCTCTCACTTAAATAAAGAAGTAAAATAAAGTTTTACATTTAAGAGTTTTTAGAGGGAATTGTTGTCATGGAGAAAAGTATTCACAGTGCAAAACTGAGTTTTCTTTTCAGCCGGTGTTGATTCATAGCTTCTATTTCAACTCCAGAGTGTATCTGTTCCTGTCCTTGAAAGCCTTTCATGTTTTTGTACATTCATATTTTTGATCAGACTTGAATTTTTAACCTAATATCCTTGGTTTGTACAACTACTGACCAAGCCAAAGGTCTTCAAACCTTTCAAAAGTCTTTTAAAAAACAAAGTAAGCCAAAGAAAATTCTCCCTGTGTGATAAAGCAAAAGTGTAAACAGGCTTTTTGAAATGGTTTTACTGAAAAGTGGAATGACTCTGTGCTAACAGTACCTTTGAGGACACAATGGCCTTTAAAAGAGAGTTCAGACTGAGCTGTTGTCAAGTGTTACTACCACCGTGATGAAGGTCAAGGATCGTTTTTCTCCATAAAGGTGAGTGTGCATATGCTGTTTCACCTTCAGCTTCATGCAAACGTCTACATCTCTATTTAATTTCTTTGCATTTTTCTTTTCTCTTCTTTGCAGAAGCCTTCAAAGGCCTTGTGTTTGCACTCCACACATTGCTGCCTTACTCACAAGTAGTGTTTTCGTTGTTCACTCATGAATGGCTGTTGCTGGTGAACTATACAAGCCTCTGGCAAATAAACTGATTGTGGCTTCCGTTGGTGGCTGTCAGAAAGAGAGAGAGGTTGTGTGTTGTGTCATGTGTGAATGCAGCTATATTACGGTTTGCACAGGTGGCACAATGCGACTTTGAGATGTGGAAAAAAGTATTCCTTCACGGCAACTTCCTCTATAAAATACCATACAGCAAATGGCCGCACTTAGCATCTAAGAGAATGTGCTTTAATGTTAAATACCTTGAGCACGAGAATCACTTATGTCACTGTAATGAGTTTGTACCTTCAGTGGTCCATGTTAGATAATGGTTCAAGAGGCCTGAGAGACACATCTTTTTGTTCACCTAGAAATCACTGTAATTCATTGAAATTACACTTTGTCAAAGGCTTTTCTGCAGATCCAGGCAGCTCTTGGCTCTGACGCACAAGGTAGAATTATGAGTGTCACTATTGAAAAAGCTTTAAAAGTCTCATTCAACAAAATAAGAAAACCCAATAAAGAAAAAGCAGATGAGGAGCATAATAGCACTGAAGTTAAATGCTTTAAAGTAAATGTAGTGGAAACTGAAAAAGAAAGCAAACATTAGCAAAGGTGCAACAAAGGAGAAATTTGCTCACTTGGCCCGTTCACATTCAATGACAATACATTCACTTTGACAAGTTGAAGTTCCAGAGATACTGTAGTTCAGTTTTTTTGAAGTGTGGTCGGATGATGTACTCATCCATAGTCAGTGTACAGCTGTATTAGCAAACAGAAGTACCAGTACAGAAGCTAAGCAACTATATGCTATAGACAAAGTCAGCAGTAAAGCGTTTTGTTTGTAGTACTGACCTACAGGCAATGCACATACTTGCTGGTAGTGACTGTAATGTCCAAAGAAATGTAACAAAGCACAAACAAAGGTTCTGCTAGCTTTGCTAATGTTTTATGGGGAAGATAAGGTGTTCAATATATTTGGTAGACCTCAATGGTGTGTTTTGGTGAGGAATACTGAATGTAAACATGATTTTGTTTGGTTACAAGAAAATTCCATGGTGCCCCTTTAAATTGAGATTTCATGGTGTGTTTCTTAGTTTGTGGTGTTCTTAAGAAGCAAAAACAATATATTGCCATAAAAATGCTAAGTAGATTATGCACTTTGCAACAGCTCAGAAGTAAAATGTCTGAAGAAATTTGTTTTTGAGTGTTTATCTAGTATCTCTATTGTTACTGTTGTATTTTGCAGACATCCAGTAATCCCAGACTCAGCATGCTGCAGGGACTCATGGGATTTTATCCTTTTTTGGATCTCATTTTCCATCAATTTTGTGCTGGACAGAAATTTAAACCCAGTCAAAAAGATATAAAAAAAATACGCAAACATTTGTTTGTCTTTGTTTGGCTGAAACTGGTCTAGTTTTTGTGTTTTAAAGATTTCACAGACTGCACAATTTGTCAAAGGGTTCTGAAGATAAACTGGGAATTTCCTCCTACACTTCATGCATGGATGATTTTTTGTAAAATTTACAGTAAATCCTCAGCAGACAAACATCAACTGGCATTCCTAAATCATTTTAAAAGTTAAATCCATCATTTACATTTTAGAGTGTTTTTAGGAGACCTTGTCATGTCAGGCTTTACAATTCATGGTTTGTCCCTGGCATTAATGGCTGATCAATATCATTGATTGGCCAAGTAGGAAGACTTCAGGAGTTCATTCATTTGCATACATTCTGGTTTTGACTTGGCAAGATAGTGTCCATACTTGATGAGATTTTGGCATCACAAGGCCAAATGCTAATAATTTCCTTATTCAAGATTAAATATTAGACAGCAATTAGCCACAGACTTCAATTTCCTTTTAGCATTTATATTTTCAAGAGGCTTAAAAAACATGCTTTGAACATAACTACTAGTTGAGATTAAACAGTCACATCACCTGGAAGACTTGAACATCTGGATTTTATTCACATTTTTCACTATTTTAATTGCAGCTCCTTGTTTGTGTGGTAAAAAATAGAAAATAAAAAAAATCTGTCCTCAGACTCAACTCAGACTGTAAAAGAATTTGATGTTAATCTGCTTTTAAATTTGTGGTTGTATTGTATTTACCTTTCAATAAAGCTACATAGCAGTTTTATTTACTATACTGTTCAGTTACATCTCTGGGCAGGGATTTTGACAGAAAAGCAGCTGTATACTTAAGTATCTTTGATATATTTCTATTACGTGTGCATCATATTGGTCACCCGGTCTTGCAGTGAACATGGTTTCCTTCCAGATAAAAGAACCTTCTGACTAGTTGGCTCACCTAAGCAGTGTGAGACAGCTGCATCACTTATTGTGCTCAGGACCTTGGTAAAGAAGGTTGTGAGCTTCAGGGCCCATGCAGGTCTGAAGGTCTAAAGGCTTCTTTTCAGGAGGCCAATCAAATTACCATAATGTAAATAATTCTTTAGGGATTAGTTAATCCTGTCTGGTACTTGGGGAAATGGTAGCTACGGAGATTGGGCATATTCTTCAAGGCAGTGAGAGAGAACTAATAACATTAATCATGGCTTTTTTTCCATTTTGGGATCCTTGCTTTTAATGTGTCTAACATACACTTGTTGCTGACATGGACAAGTGAATTTAAATTTTATCTGGAAAGCCCAATCCTTAGATCTTGCTTTTGGAGGAGGACAATCTCCCCAGGACAGACAGACATACAATCGGTGTCGTGTTTTCAAAATAGGCCAACTATATAAAATTACAGTATAAATATTCAGTCAGATAAAATATCTACATAGTTTATATGAAGAATGGATCTGAAAGGATGCTGAACAGTCTCTGCACAGATAGGACCTGCACCCTCACAAACGCAAAGCTCATGCACAGCATTCACACAGACAGAGGAAAAGATACAAACAGAAAGAGAACCAGTATAGACGAGGAAAATCTGCACACAATGCAAAGGGAAATACAAGAAGAGGCTGAATTTCCTGGAGGAAATGGATCTTGATCCAAACATCTGGAAAGAGGCATCAAGAGGCAGGGGAGAGAGAGATGTCCCAGGACGGCCAGTGGTCCGGCACAGACACGACTGAGTAAAACAGTTTACAGGGAGGAGAAACTAAAGAGAGACAAGATACGTAAAGAAAAGCACAGATCTGTGTGTGGGGGACACAGAGGGTTAGAGCAATACAGTGGTTTTCAGAATATTTACGGCATTCCCGCTCACAGGATAAACATGATCTAAGTACTTAATATATTCATAGTGACTCAGGTCAACCCATTGGACAGATGATGGTTACAAGGTAGTCAAAAATAAGCAGCTAATGAAAGCTAAGGCAAAAAGACAACAAAATGTTACAATAATCAAGTCTGGATAGAAAAAAATAGTCTTGGTAATATTTTTATTGTGCTCATTAAAAGACAGGGCAGGATTAACACTGACTGTCAAATTGGTGTCTACGTTGAACAGGACCAATGGCTTGCATCCCAGTTTGTTATTTTAATTTATGAGCAGGAAATTACAGGACATCCAGTTTTTCACAGCAGACAAGTCGTCCTCTAATATAATGATTGGATTATCATACAGGTGTGAATCATCATCAGCGTAACAGTAGCAACTGATTCCATGACCGCACGCAATTTGGCTAAGAGGTGAAGAATAAAGGAGAAAAAAATGCAGAAGGCCATAAACGGAGTCCAGAGTTACGCCACATTTCTTGAATGGGAAAATTTTAATATAATATTAGTATAAGGAACATACTGTGTTCTTTCAGATTTATAACACTTTACCCACGGGATGAAATGTTAAAACCCTATGAGGTTTTCTTGTAAACCACAAATTTTCTGTTTGCACTCATGATTTAACAAACTGTGTGTATCCTTGAGAATTTGCTTCCTCATAAAACTTTTTTAAAGCTGATTTTTGACTACTTTATATTGTGTATGTTTTGCAAGCAATATTTGCTTGCTCTTCTATTTTACTGCCTTTGATGGCACATCGCTTCCTTTCCTTGTGCTGTAATGCAGCTGTCGATTAGCAGAATAGCCTGAAAACAGCATTCATAAAAACACTGCTCTGTAGCACTTAAAGTTGTCCAAACTATATACTAAACTGTAAAGGCTTTCTTGTGTGTAACTGACTGATGAAGACAGTGTTTCTTTTGTTAATGCTGCTCTTAGAAATAGGGATGAAGAGGGAAGTGTGACAACAAGCTCCCTAGTCAGCATACCAATTAATCTAACAGTGAAATAAAGCCCAGTAACAGTCTTTGACCTTCAACTAACACCAGTGATGTAGAAAAGTCTGCTTCTCACTTGCAGTTTCAAAGCAGAAAACTTGGACTCTGCAGCAGTCCATTGTGAAAACTAAATGTGCTCACTCATTTTACACACACGCTATGCTGAACTCATAAATAGTCATGTCAGGGTGTACGTGTAATTCATCAGACACATATAGAATATGAAATATGCCCAAAATAAGTGAAACAAGCTTTTCATCTGCTGGCAGCATGTTGTTGGTGTCAGGGATGTTGGCTGTGATCCAGGGGCACGGCAGGCATCTCAGGTCCACAGACAGCCTCCCAGAAGAGGACCAATAAATCAGCGGCTCTGACCTTTGCTGGCATCAGGGACCTTAGTGCCTCCAAATGCTGGAGACGGGAGCAAGATTGAGACTTTGAGAAGGAGTGATGAACTGCAGATGGCTACGCTCCACACACACACACACACACACACACACACACACACACACACACACAAACGCGGGTCACTCACCTCTCCATTTAGCTATCTGTCTCTTTCTGCGTCTGGTGTGGTGTCTTACCTTTTGAAAGTTCATTCAAATGGACACATTTGAGGGTTAATATGAGTTATATTTTTATGCTTTTTCAATCAATTCCCAGAATGAAAACATATATACACTTTTTTTTAAATTAGAGTAAAAGATACAGTTCAACCTCATATTTTTGAGCTCGTTTTTTGACAATATAGGGGACAGACATGTCAGGGCCTCCAATAGCCCCAATCACCAATTTATTCATTTTAAGTCTTTTGACACATCTAATGTATCTTCCAATACATCTACCCTTCCTGGTACACGGGACACTTACATACACGTGGTATGGGATTGCCCCAAAGTATAATTTTCTGCAGGGAAATCTCCTCAAATCTCATGACAGACAAAAATTTTACCATGGATCCGACCCTTAATCTCCTTACTGACTCCTCAGAATTCCTTTTACTGAAAAGACACATTAGATAGCTGCATGTCTGTGCCTCAAACACTTATTAAACACTTAAATTTAGCAGTGAAACAGAAGCTCAACTGTTTACATCATGGCTCATGAAATATTAGCCGCTAGAATAGGTATAGCTACAAAGATCTCTGTTTAATAATATAATGTCTATGTTTAATAACAACAATAATACTCCGTTTTGACCTCTTTTAGATTTTCTCCTATTTTCCCATCAAGTTTAATTCTTGCTTCTGTCTTTACATGATTTCAGATGATCACAGGTCTTACTTGTAGTGCAGGAAGCTATCTTGGACCTGAAAAGAAAGCTGTGGGGCAACGATTTCTCATCAAACAAAATGTTTGGGGCTCAAATCCTAGTTTTGATTTTTGTATAGCTGGAGGTTTCTGTGTGAGTACATTGTTTTCGCACACCATATATCTTATCAACATGTTGTGCAGGAACAAAATGTGCTCATCCATCCACATCTTCACTCATTCTTGCTTACTCTGTGACCAAAATTGATTTCCAATGGATGCTATTTTACATACAGACATATTTAGGACCAGTCTTTGTCCTCTGAAACATATGTATTTGTTTTTACAGTATGATACTCTACCTTACCTCACTGCCCTCCCTCTGTCCTCTCCCCTCTTCTGTGGTGGTGGAAGGTTTCCATATGGGAGTCGTTGTGGCCTGGCGGATGCATACTGTCAAGCGGGCGTGTCGTGCCCAGCATGGAGTCTGGCAGGGCAAGATGGAAGGTGGGCCAGTCAGCCACACCACACGGCTGGTGGCCATATTAACCCTTGTGAGTCTGTGTGTGTGAGCAGGGGGGATTGGTTCTTGCTCTGGTGTTCCTACATACGTTAGCTGTCTAAACACTCCCTCCCATCCTCTAGCACACACACATTAGACACCCTGTGGAGCTGCAGTGTCTAGATATTCATTCTGCCAGTGAAGGGGGGGGGGGACAACAAAGGGCCCAGTAATGGCTGAGGAAGAGAAAGTGGACTGGCAGGAATATAGCATCCATTTAAATGCACTATTTTCATGATTTACATGCAAAGGACTCTCCATATCTTTTCCAAAATAAGAGCATGTAAATATGTTTCACAGTGCTGCTTGTGTGTTATCTTTTTTTTCTTCCCTTCAGATGTCCTTTTACTGTTGTGCGTTAGGATCACAGTTGAAGATCAAAATGGAAAAGTTTTCTGAACTCTTCAGTTAATAAGCCAATAGAAGTAAATAAAGCAAAAAGAAGAAGAAAATATACCAAGATATCCCTGCATCATTATTCTCATAGATTTGTGAAACAGCCAACAACAGTGCAAATCTGTCCACATGGCAAAACGTGGGACATTTCATCAATCATCAACCGGTGACAACAGTGGTGGACAACAAACCCTCAACTTTTGGAGAGCCTGATGCCATGTTGCGGTAGGCCAATCACATAACATGGCGCTCACACCATCGAGTCAACAGCATTGATGTTCAAGCCGTTAACAACTTGCTCTGAGTCTCTATTATGTGGTCAGTTCTTCAGAGAACATTGTGCTGCCAGGAAACTGCACAAGTAGAGGAGGATAAATACTCTGCAAAAGAAAGCCTCCCAGGAAAAGTTGTTGCTTCCAAGTTGAGAGTCAGAAACCGGGTGCTGTCCAAGCACAGTTTATAGAACCAAACAATGGTACTCCCCCACTTGTGCCCACCCACGCCTCTGCACAACCCCACACTAACTGCTGCAATGCCCGATTCTCTTTTGAAAGAGACCTTCCTGCTGATGCCACATCTTAATGCCTGGTTCCACTTTTGTCTTCTTAAAGGCTCAGTTTTTGGTTCAGCAGCATATAAAAACTCTTGGAAAAAAGTTCTTTTTTTTTTTTTTTTTTTTTGTTACCCCGTTTATAGTGTGTCTCGCCATGCAGCAATTTTAAGCCATTTTTCTGTTGTTAGCAGACAGAAGTAACAAAGAGCCACCTTCAGTTAATACAAAGTGAGATAAGAGGTGAGGACATAAGTTGCTTTCCTGGATGTGGGTGAGAACTTTGTGTTTGGTCTATGTATTAATAAAATAATAAATAAAAAGTAAAGCAAAGCTAATACATGGCAGTTACATGATCGGAGACCTTACAACAAATATCAGTGCTGTACATACTGTGTTCAACTTAGATGATGATCCATTCAACATGAGGTGGCTGACTGAAATCTAAATTCAAACAAACAACACAGACAGTGTTATATTTTACTTTAATGTGAATATAAATTAGATTGAGGACAAGTTTGCCATTGTATTAAAGTGTATTTACCTGAGCATGACAGAAGACGGCGAATGATGTCAACGAATGCTAATGTCCCCGTTGTAGTTTGAGCATACTTGAGCAACTTACTACAACATGTTTGATTAATTAATAGAGAGTAGCTATTAACAGTGAGTGTGGATGCATTAATATGTAGTATAGATGATGATGGAGAGCAGGAGATGGCTGAGCAGAGGATTAATCAGCTGAGACCATTGCTAAAGTCAGGTGCTTTCAAAGTGGTCAAAGATCTTTCCAACAGGAACTAGGAACATAGCATTACACAGCTTTTACAGGTTTAGCGGGTTTAATGACAAAATGGCTAATGGGCTAACAAGCCCTCCAGTGTTCTCTCAAAGTAAATGACAGTAACTTTATATGTAACATGTTCATATGTATATGTTTAGAAATGAGTTATTAAAGCTGACACTTTGTAAGGAGTGCTGATATGTTCCCGGCAGGTTCCTGGCAGGATAAGGCTGGCAGTGGCTGGACCAGCAGAGATGCACCACACAGACCAAATCTTTATTGAAAAACACTTTGTGAGTTTATTAAGCGCCATTATTTTACATATACATACTTGCTGCTAAGATATTTACCATAACTCAACTTTAATGTGACATTACTAATAACTAATGTCAGCATTAGCCATATTTACTTTATGCATCATGTTTCATTCATTATTTCAAGTTCAAGACATTATGGCCTATTAAAAAAAAGCTGATGTCTTGCTGGTAATTACCCCTATCAGAGTGACATTTCTTCCAGATGACAGCTTGCATTTACAGGAAATTTGATATGACATGAACATGGCATGACTGTTGGCAGAACCGTCTATCCACTGTTCATTAGCTGTAACCTCCATTCCTAATCAATGCATACTTGTAGACTGTGAATAAATAGGGTGAAAGCCACTATGAGCTATTTTAGACTCAAGTCTCGTTAAAGTTATTATAAACCTGATTTCTTTTCACTTCGAATGCCATTTTCAGAATTTGCTCAAGTTAGCGGTAACCACCGTGATGTTGTTAGTCCACCTTTAACCTTTACCGTTTTTGTTTTCACACCCTATGATGCAGCAGAAAAGTAAAGTAAAAGAAAAAAAAACGGTGGGTGTATTAACTATACTGTAAGAACTGACCTTTCCTTCACATCCAACACAGGGCAGATCTGTCAAAATGGCAATCTGAAGAGAAAAAAAAGACAGCGAGAGAGAGAAAGGGACAGAGAGAGGGGGGGGGTGTGGGGGGCAGAGAGAGAGAGAGCCATCAGAAGATGATGTTAATGCCACATGGAGGATTTGGAGCGATGACTCATGAGTGCCTTCCCAACGACGATATCAACCAGCTGTCACCATAGTGCCGACCTTTACTGTGGCCCAGGGTGACCGCCACTTTAGCATCAACGTAAACTTGACCCCTGACATTTCCATGGCTCTGTGTCACTGCAGGCTTTGTGGGGGAGGAAGTGGAGGGGGCAATCAAGAGCAATGGATGTGACATGGTATGTGTGTATTTTTGTGTGTGTGGTGAGATTTCAGGCAAATGAAAAGACAGCTATGGAACTGAATCCTGGCAGCATTACTATTGAAACTGTGATGGTAACAATGATTCTGATGATTGCAATCATGTACACACATATTGCACATACAGTTAATGGTTGTGATATTGATGAAGATGATTTCGATCATAACGACTGGCAGTGTTTCACTTAAGCCCTCCTGCATCTTACCCTGTGTGAGCTTTGCTTGTTTTAATCAAAAAATATTACCACTAAATACCGTATTTTCCGCACTATAAGGCGCACCTAAAAGCCTTAAATTTTCTCAAAAGCCGACAGTGCGCCTTATAATCCGATGCGCCTTATCTATGGATCAATATTGGTCAATCGTGGCTACCGTAGTCAGGGGGCGTGGCCGAAGTAACAGATTTAAGCGCACTGTGGATAAAACGATAGCACGTACGGTGAATGTTCGCAACACAGGGAATGAGAAGTCGTCCTTCACTGTAGTTCTCGCTTGCCAGGCTAATGGCCAGAAACTACCACCCATGGTTATTTTCAAGAGGAAGACCTTGCCAAAAGACTTTCCAGCCGGCGTCATTATCAAGGCTAACTCGAAGGGATGGATGGACGAAGAAGAGATGAGTGAGTGGCTGAGAGAAATTTACGACGTTAACGACGTTAACGACGTTAACGAGCCGGGCATGTTGGATGCCGTATTCGCCCAGCTGTTCAATTCGGACACTGAAGAAGAAGAATTCGAGGGATTCGTGGATGAGGAATGAACTGATAAAGTGAGCTTTACGTGTTTCTTTTGTGTGTTCACAACTGAACAAGGTTGGTCATATTGTGAATATGGACATTAACGTTTGAGCAACGTTGAGTTATTGTTAAATGGTTATTGCTTTGCACTATTTCGAGAGTTACTATATTGTTATTGCACTTACGTCTGAGTTACCGTAACGGTATCAGACTCTTTTACGTGTTTACTGAATCGAGGAAAAGTTCCGGTCCACTACGTGATAAAAATGTTGCACTACCTGTTATACCGTGCTGTTGTTAAAAGATAAACTGTGTCGCGAAAATACTACGTCGCTGACATTACATCGGGAAAAATAATAACACAGCTGTTTATTCATTTTGGGAGTGAACGGAGTTGTCAGAACGCTGGTTTGTATTCTATTAATAAAGTTTGACTGACTTATCTGACTGTTTTGTTGACATTCCCTTTAGCGCAGCTCCATCTAGTGGACGCAAAACGCAACCCGAACCACTGCTGTAGCTTCTATCCTATGCGCCTTATAATGCGGTGCGCCTTATATATGAAAACAGTTTTAAAATAGGCCATTCATTGAAGGTGCGCTTTATAATCCGGTGCGCCTTATAGTGCGGAAAATACGGTACTACTAAAATATTACAGTTCAAGTTGCAAATGAACAGTCTGAAGTCTAATTGCAAGTAAACAAAAATAATTAAGCAAAACACAAAAAAATAAATAATAATAATGCATAAGAACAGAATTGCTAAGCTTCCATTGTGACTGGTGTACTGTGGGTCCCACATGAATGTAACAAAATACAAACTTATGGAATTTAATGCTAGATGGCATTACAATGAATGAATATGGAAAGTAGAAAATGAAAATGACTATCACAGAAATAGAGGGGATAAACTAAAGGGTAGAGGTGAGAAGGCTGGAAAGGCGGAGAGATAAAGCAGCCGTACAAGCAAGAGAGCGAAGCTGGAAAGGACAGAGAGAGAGAAAGAACATGAGCTAAGACAGTCAGAAAGAGAAAATGGAAGCGATAGTGAGCCCAGGGACGGAGATAAAAGCTGTATTACATGAAATTAATGGTGGTCTTCACAAGCAGTACATGAATCACAGTCTTCCCCTACAGTGAGAGAGAGAGAGAGAGAGAGAGAGAGAGAGAGAGAGAGAGAGAGAAAGAAAGCGCAAGACAGAAGCAGAAAATGGAGAACAGAGCTGTCGGCTCACCAACTACAACTTCAAAAGGTCTCTCGGTTTAAGCAAACTGCATAACACCTCTGACAAAGTGACGGGAGAAGAAGAGGACGGAGACGTGGAGAAAAGTCACAGAAGAGTACAGTACGGAGATTATTAAAATATTTACCATATCGTTTTGGAGTGTTTGTGATTAGTACATTTGATTGAGCGTGTGAAGAAAATCCACACATCGCTTTCTCAACATGCAAAAAACTGCTAGACAGTTGACAGGCGAATGCTCTTATGTATCCAACTTGGCAGGAAGACACTGGTGGTTCTTGTCACACGTGCTAATTTAATATCAAATCGACAATCAACTGAATTATTCAGTCTACCTGAAAGTCTGATGATTCATTCACATTTTAAGCAGGAATCCCTACTTTCCACATGAGAGACGGTCAAGTGATGGACATGATTTTCACAGACAGAATAGTAATTGCATTGCCAGGGGTTTCACTCTCAGGACTCTTTCCACTGGTCAGTAATGTGAATCCATTATATTTCTGAAGGCCGGATGGGAAGCTCTGCTGGGATTTGGCCTTTGGGACAAACAATGTGCTTGACTTCACCATACCACAGACTATATGGGCCAATCACACACTGCATTAAAGTGAAGAATGCTTGCGGTGATTGGCTCTTTTAAAAAGTTTTTTTTTTCCTAAATCTGGTTACAAAAAAGAACCAAATACAGACTTTAGAAGTTTTGGTACTACTTGGTTAATGTCCAAGAAAGGAAAAGTTGACACAAGAAAGGAAAAATTGACGCAGAGGACAGGCAATTTAATAGGAGATGGTAAAGTGAATCCATGATTGTGCTTAATTGAGACTAGCCACTATATGTTCTTTGTAATGAGGCATTGCTGGTGCAGGGGAAACACAATTATGGTGGCACTTTGACATCAAACACACAACCAAGTATGCTAACCTTAGTCACCATGAAAAGAGAAAAAGTCAAAGAATTAAAAGGCAGCCTGAATTCTCATTTGGATATGTTTCTCAAAGTTACAGCAAGGATTGATGCAGCAGTGAAAGTCAGCTAGACAATTATGTAAAATAACAAACAGATAATTTGTATGTTCACACATTTAAAGGTATCGAATCCCAATATTCAGCCCTACCACTGAGGGAAAAACCACCCACTGAAACTGTCAAGTACCAGTGCCCTCCGGCCTCAGGGGGCAGTAATGAGCCCATTACTGTTTTGTACACTCCAATGAGAAGACAACGCAGTAAAAAGCAACAAAAAGGTGAAATCTCCACAGATCTCTATACTAGTATATTTCTCAGCAAAGTCAACAGAAAATACTTCAGCCCACTTAAGGGTTGTGACACAGTTAAGTGACAAGAACTGGATTACATTACATACTGTACAGAGACACACACAATGGATGCTTAAGGGGACTCCCACTTGAGGTATAAACATTATATTTATGAAAATACAGTGCATTAGAAACTGCTGCATTGCTGCACATGCACTTTCACACAACAGCACACTTATACTCCAAATGCCCCACACTGTTGTGCTGGGTCATAAACATGAGTGTTATTCTCTCAACTCTGTTCAGGTCTGTTCTTCTGTGAATAAAATCTATGTAATTTGAAAGTGACAAGAAGGAGATTTATGAAGGTATAAGTGCCCGTTTCTTGCGGAATTTATAGTGCAGAGCAAGGGATATGCAGATGAGAGTGCAAAGAGTGTTGCAGGTACAGGCAGATGTGTTTGCATGTATGTGTGGGTTTATGTGTGTGGTATGACAAAGGGGCCTATAAACACTTCTGAATCTTTCAAGTGTGATTATACATGGCTAAGCAAGCTGCAGCCAGCCTGTGTGATGTGGTTTGAAACCCCCATGCAGTCCAAGACAATGAGGCTGCTGAAACTGAATGGCAAATGATTGAGGAGACCTCCAGCAAGGAGCGGCTCCGAAGGTAACCGACTATAATCTTAAAGCAAATGACACAAAAAAAATCATGTCATATTTTAAATAAATAGATCTTCTTCAGATAACTGATAGGCAATAATGAGTAAGTTTCCAAGGTTCTGGTTCACCTTGGAAACTTAGTGGACGCATGCCCACATTTTTTTTTTTTTTTTTTTTTTTTTTTTGCATTACCGTAGTTAGCCCTGTAAATAATTAAAATTTCAAATAACACCAAAGCCTCCAAAGGATTAAAGGGAAATTTCACCACCAAGTGCAGTCAGTGTAAACTTAGTCAACTGAAGCAATATGTTCCTCAGCATGTGCTATGTAGACCAAGAAAGAAACCCACACCCACTGAGTAAGTGTGGTATTACCTCGATCACACAATGTGACTCTTACAACATTCATCTAATGTCACCCCAGCCCCATCAGCTACATTAGCTTGGCGTGCTAATGCCTAATTCAACATGCAAACAACATGTTGAACAAAAAAAAAAAAAAAAAACATTAATGTGACAAAATTTACAACTTCCAAGTTCAGGTCACAGACAACTGGGATCGATCCATCTTTGAACTCGTACCATTAATGGCCCTCGTTGACAATGGAATAGCGTGGAATAGGGAAGAAGGCGCCTATTAGCTAAAGAGCAATATGCTATTCTTAATTAATGCTATTAAATTGGCAAAGACTTCAGGATTTGCATTTACCACTCGTCAAATTAGAGGGACTGCTCGCCCACAGCAGGACGGAGCATGATACAAGGGCATGTGCCCTGATGCTCTCATCTCTGTCACTATATGTAGGATGGCAGTGCTGGTGCTGGACAAAGACCAAATTTTGCAGGAGGAAAACTCAATTTTTATCTTAGTACAGAAAGTATACTGGTCCAATGTTAACATGTTGAATAACAGGTAGAAGTAACTGTTGGGCTCAAAAACTCCGAATAAGTTCTTGTTTAGCATAAGAGAAATGACTGAATACAAAATGCCCCCCAAATGTGCTTCAGCTGTGCTGCAAATGACTAATAAGGGCAAAAGTATAATACTAGCCATTCCTACTCCAGTCATAACCCAACAGGATGAGACACACAAAAGTGAATGCTATTGCCTGTAAATTAAGTAAATTATTACCAGTTTTAATATGCAGGAAGGATAGCTTTGCATCCAACAAGCTGGATATACAACAAAAAAGCTCAACTTAACAAGTGAATTGTGAACCCAGATGTGTTTTGTGGCCACGAGGCATGCTGGTGTTGATGTTCTGAATACCACTACGGAAGCCAGGCATTAGGAGTCAATCATCTGACAATCTGCACAATAAAATAAATTCAGTAGTGGCGGTGGAGTGTGACACACAGGGTATACAGAGCAGCACTCACAGATGTCATATTAAGGCCTATCTTTAAACATAATAACCTTGACTTTTATTTGAGTCATTAAACACACAAACTTCCAATGTCATTTAAAACTGGCTCTAATCACATTCATCTGTTTAAACAAGGGCTTGTAGAGACAGAGTGAGAGGGGATGAAAGACACACAGAGTGAAAGAGAGACTGTGGTGAGAGGGCTAATGAAAGAGTTGGCAGTGTTTACTCAAGCTGTGGAAAGTAGGCACGAGGACAGAGAAATAGTAGGAGGACTGGGGAGAATGGATAGCAGTAAATAGGTGGCACCACCTATATATAAACACAGTAAGTCTCATCAAACTGAGGCCCTGGCCTTATTTAGTCCAACTGCACGCAGTCTGGTATTTATTCAAAACAGACTCATTTTAGTGACCATTGTTCTCGTCTTATATATTTAATAATATTGCATTTAAAGCTCTCATCTGCTGCCGATGCTGTTCACTGCAAGCGCAACACCACCTTCATGTTTAGCAGCTGTCTTGATAAACTCACGATGTACATTTCCCGTGTGCTAGACTCCTTACTCTTCATGGAGAGTACTTCTTATTCTGTCAAAACAAGTGTACAATGATCGGTGCACTTGAAACTATAAAGTAAATAAATAAATAATCTAGAGGATTTGTTTACATGAAAATGAATATGAAATCGGCAGGGGCATTTTTTCTATCCTATATGCCCAGTGAGTGATGGAATATTGCAAAAATTACCATAGAAACCAAACTTGCAAAAACTCCATAATCCAATAGTGAAACTCACACAGATCCCAGCTGTAGCTTTTCTCCACAGATGAGCCTTGCAGAAAAAGCAATCATCTGCCAAAAATTGATTTACTTTAAAGGTATTTAAACTTTTAAAAAAGGACTGGACTGATTATAGTCTAAAGCACAGGGCAGGTATAATACTGCAGAGTCATTCAGATAATAGCAAAATCATGTTAGTCTAATTACAATCTAATTTCCAAATATAAGCCCAAACAGTATTGTCCATCACTTTTATCAGGTAAATATCATTCCTTTTAACGCCGCTGCAAACACTTACATGAACCGTTTTACTAAGACTTTTGCTATACAACAGACATAAAGTTATGTGTATTTTATTTACATGTTATAACTATTTGATTTAGACAGAAGCTGCTCTAGTGTATATAAACTGGGTGATTGGTTTTGGCGTGCTGACAGAAGCAAACACAAACAGTGTATATCTAGTATCTGATCGTATCAAAAAGTGTCAAAAAGCACCTAACGTCTCATCCTTCACATCCATACTTACATGCTCATTGCTACTATACGACAAGATTAGAAGCAAAAAATTATGAAAAGAATCACCACCACTGGGGCTATCACTGAATCTCTGGAACAGTTAGTTCTGAATTTAACTGTCCAAAATTGATGTCATCAGAGAGATTTACTCCAAAATCTTGTGAGACAAACAGTGGGCATGGAGTTATTTATGTTTTACACAGCAAACTGTGGCTGTATATGCTTGTTCAGTTTCTTGGTTTAAATTGGTGTTAAGCTTATGTCAAGTAAACTGAAGAATGTTCAGCAGAGATGTTTCACATTAAAAGCCTTCCCTCAGTTTAAAGGGCATAACACACTACTCACCAGCTGGCTTTTAATGTGAAACCTTTGCAGGAGGCAGGAGTTTGAATGACTTTATGGTGAGAACAAGATGGCAAAATAGAACCAATGAGAAGAACAGGGTGGTGAGTTTGACTATATTATAGCACTGATGTAATTATGGCCGTGAAGGTGTACTTTGGTGTACAGAATTTTCCTTTAACTTTTGCCTTTATCAGGTCTTCCTGTCATTTCCTTATATCAGCTTGTCAGTTTACAGTCCATTTACTTACAGTTTACTCCAATAATATAATATAAATAACACTGTCAGGTGATTCCAGGTGCATGCAGTGCTGTATTTTCCACTGCACTAAAAGTGAATTGCATTTTGCATTGTGCAAGCAATTAGGACTTACTACTAAATTAAATTCTTTTATGCTTTGTTGTGCAGCTGTGCTTTCAGTCTGTTTGCATCTGTGAGTTTGAGTGTGTGTAACACTTTGCACATGCACACTGAGTTCGTGCAGGAATATCTCTGTACAAGGAAGTGAGACAGAGCAGGTTGGGGCATATTGTAATTATTCGCTGCATTAAAATTGCTGTGTGTTATGGATCACATGGGGAATAGTGATGTTTGAAACGACCAGCGGTCGTCTCCTTCAGCGGTCATTACTCCAGCAGACAGCAGACACATCGAATACAGCTCAGACAGAGGACAATATGAAATCTAAGAGATATAGTAAAACCTAGACCATGCACAGAAAAATTAAAAAAGGGAAACTTGAATAGCCCCACTGGAACCAGGAGAGATGGAATATTAGCTGAAAACATGTGTGTGTTTGTTTGTGTCCTTTCTTTCTTTCTTTCTTTCTTTCTTTCTTTCTTTCTTCTTTTTCTCTGCCAACACCTTTGGTTCTTTGTCCAGCACCAGCCATTTGAGAAGAGCTTTTCTCTGACCTTCTGCTGTGGAGAGTGATGACAAGGACAGCATAGCTGACCTTGTCATTCACCTTGCAAAGTGACTTGTTCTGAAGCCAGTCAGCAAACACACGGACAAACGGACAGGCAGCGAGACAGTGACCGCTGTGGTTAGACGGTGGCTCTGTGGATGTGTGTGTGTTTCTGTTTGGAGCAATATGGACAGCGATGGAGATACTACAAAGGAGAGGAGACTCTAGCTGGAGGTTTAAATCTTCCACCACTGCCACGGTGGAAGATTTAATAGGATCTTTTAGTTTATTGGTATGCAAAGGTTATGCGCACAGTCAATGCAGTAGAAAGTACAGCACTAGCTGCTGCTTCCACATGCACTGTACACATTCTGCATAAGTTTTGAAACAAGGTAGCGATTTTTCCAAAGTGTTTCTGGCATGTGTATATATTGTTTTAGAGATGCACACTTTGACTCACCAAAAGAAAAAAAACAAAAGGCAAAAATAAAAGAAAGTTCAAAGTCTGGCTTATGCAAGTAACACAACATTATCTTAACTGGTGATCACATAGCATCACAACACTAAACATGTAGCTGAACCTTAAATGGAGCAGGAAGTGCACAACATTGTTATTATGAAAATAAGACGATGACTGTGTCATTGCACTGCAGTGTCAATCTCAGGAAAAACAAAACTTGTCCTTTTGCTGTATTGCTGTTTTCTGACAGGTAAATTAGTTATTTCAAAGTCTGAGTGACTTTTTTCTGGGCTTAACAGGAAAAAGGTAGTGGAATCAATTCTCCACCCATAGCGTAATGTTACCGCTGAAAACTTATAGGAACGACTTATAGGAGCATAGCAGGCTATTGAGATTTTCTTGAGAAATGATCCATGGTTGCAAACAAACTTAGATGATGACACTTGGCTAGTGAGACACCCCTGAAGTTTTTGGCCCTTTATTATTTGGCTTAGCATCGCTTAAACTACAGTGCTGAATGTCAGGAGACACGCATAATACCAGAAGTCGCCTCTTACATGGTAAAGTGTGGCGTTGTTGGTGGTACTGGCTCACTGTCCCTTGTCCCTAATGAGAGAAGACAGTGTCAGGTGAAAACACTGCTAACCTTTCTGCTTGTTTACACTCTCCGCTGACAGGACCCGAGGATGGGCCGGAAAAAGGGATGAGAGGAGGCGGAAGATGGAAACAAGAAGGTGACCTCTTCAAAGTTTACCCAGCAGCCACCCCCACCTCCCCTCGAGAGCCGGCGCCTGGGCCTTAATGAGGGACCCGGTGGAATTGTTGGGACGTCGCTTCAGAGAGCGCTGGGATGTTGAGGCTGGCCAGGCGAGGCGAGGGGAGGGGAGAGGAAAGAAGAGTGTGTATGTTTGTGTGTGGAGGTGCGTGTCTGGCTTTTGTCTTCGTTACTGGAGCTGCTTTTGGAAGGTAAAGCACCATGGGAGAGCTCTGTGTGGAAGGTGTTTGTGAAAGTTATCTTGTCTTAGATGTTTGTACAGGCTTGTTTTGTTTTATCTCAAGCCTCCTCTCTCATACTTTATTCAATGAAAAAAAACTGCTGTCATGGTCTCCCCTTTTTCTACATGCAACAAATCCCTTAGAGCCGCGACTCTTAACTTTTAGTAACATGCAGGCATGTAGTGCTGGTTCAGCCCACCTACAGTCAATATAGCTGCCTTTTAATTGCACAAAGCAGTTTGCCACTAAGTTAAACTGATAACACTTCTTCCCAGGAGATTAATGCAAATGAGTTGGGATTCAATGAAACTGCTGTTCAGCACTGTTAACCGCTCCCTCTGTTCGCATCAGGGTGGTGAGGGTGGAGACAAGGAGCTGCTGTCTCTGTGTCCAAAGAAGTTTAATGTCTCTAACAGACAACATGACTGACAGCTTTAAAGGTTTCAGTCAGGACTTTGTTTGGCTATTTTGCAACATTCCTGACTCATTTAAACTGAATATAAACTGATTCTGCATTTTGTGGAAATTATAAAGCTGCAGACCTTATTCCTGCTTATTTTTCAGCTCATGTGTCACTGACATACGTGTGTTTCACGACCTTTCCATTCTAACACTGTCATGTTGATCATTTTGCTTAAATGGCATATTTAAAAATTTGTTTGATTACTTTCGACAAACTAATCTGAAGTCATTTACACTTTCTAGTTTTCTGTGGTGGCTTTGACATCAGTTTGCTTCATCTCACAGTCTTCCTCAGCGGTTACAATTTGCTTCATCTCACGGTCTCCAGCAGAAGCCCAGTAAAACAGAACTCAGGACCATCTGCTGCAGAAGGCTGAGAGAAGCAGCTAAAAGCTCTGGGAAAAGCTTTCTTAATGTAATTTTCTGTGAGTTCCACTTTTGATTCAACACCACATAAAATATTTCATTTTCTGTGCCCACAGTTCAGATTTAAGTGGGTATGTTTCCTCAAAAGATGCTCTGTGCTTTGTCTAGTAGTGGCGCTTCACATTGCCTCACATCACAGTCTCAGATATGAGACATACTGAACAAACATGTTAAGAGTCTGTACGTTCTTGATTAAAAAGCTCTGTTTTTTTTTTTTGCTGTCTATTTTTCTCTTTTCAGAGCCCAACATGTGAAATTACTTTTCTCTGACTTACTTATTTCTCAAACTGTTGTCTTTCGTCTCGTCTCTCCCCTGTGTGTGTGTCTCTTATCTCACTCACTGACTCGTGTTGAAATACACAGATTTGATTGGCTGAGTACTGCAAGCATGCAATTGGTCTGTGACTTTCCTGGGTCACTAGTGCTGCAGTGACGGTTAGAAAGCCTGTGCAAGTTAAACAAGAAACACTTCTACTTGCAGAAAAACATATCGGAAAGTTTTTCATTTGTGGCAAGCCTTTCCTGTAGTATAAGCAGCACAAATGCACAAAGTCCCATATGTAATATTCTTCTAATGTCATAATATTTTTGTGACCGTTACATAGTTTAGCAGACTTTCCTGAGTAATGAAATTGAAATTAATTGTCCACATAAATAATTTAATTTACTAAATCAAATCCTGTGATAGTCTAGCCTGAACGTCGATCCTTAAATCCTCCGGACATCACAGGATAACATCATTACAGCAATATAACAAGTTTAACTAATTTTACATCCTTGTGCAAGAGAAAAGGTATCATGAAAGTCTGACCAACAACATACAAGTTGTCTGTGTGTGCACATCCATGTTTTTGATTGCATGACTGAACTTACTGAGGTGAGTAAAGTCCATAAAAAATTATAGCACTCTTGAAAACCTGCTTAAAAATCATCATCACTTCAATGTATAATTTAACATGCTAACCACGATGTACAAATCAGGCCATAAAGATTGATGTTACCATAAAATGGTGGAAAACTGCAAATAAAAAGATGTGTCTATGCAGTTTTAGTGGTAAAATATTTATGTTCTCTTTCCACATTTTATCTTTATTTGCAACAACTGTGTTTTGCTGCTGCCAGAGCTCCCCCTCCAAACTGTCCTGGAACAATCCAACTGTCTGTTGAGTCAGTGACTGCAGGGACTGGAAAAGTATTTAGTCAAAATGGCCTGAAGGACCACAGAATGAATATCTTCATTTTTTTCTTCTGCTCTGACAGACAGTCCTCCACCATAAGTACGTATAAGTATAAAGGACGTCTTTCAGGTGATACCTTGGGATTCAAATGTTCATCGGGATTGTTTTGCAAGGTTTTGGTAGCAATAAGAGTCAAACAAATACCCACATTCTTCTTCTTCTTCTTCTTCTTCTTTTCCCTCTCATAGTTAGTTAACATTTCTAAAAAGAATCTTTGTGTGTCTGTGTCTAAATATGCATGTGGTGATTGATGGCATTGAAAGGCATTATAGAGAGGATAGCAGGTAGTGACAGTTCTTGCTTGACAAAATGCAAACACTTTTGCAGGATGGATTCTGGCTTTTCAGTAGATATTCAGTGTGTTGTGAATAGTTTTTTTTCTTTTTTAAAAAAGACAAATAAAGGCTTTTTAGAACTGAACATTTCATTTGCCCTTCAGATAGTACAGCTTGAATTGCCACTGACCTCGGCAGGTTTTTCCAGAGAGAAAGTAAAGAGGTAAGTGAGAAAAGTAAACTGTCAAACTTAAAAATTTACACTTATTTATTTAAAATGCATAGAAGAAGAGGGTGATGTCACAGATATGGGGGATGGGGTATAAAACTTAAAAACGTAGATATAAAACTTGTCAGGAAGTATGTCTGTGTGTCTGTGTGGAAGAACCTTGAGCAGCCAAGTGAGTCATGACTCATTTTACGAGGCTCTCTGTATGCGTCTGACAGGCATCTGCCACCGTGAAGCCAGCTGAACTGTACATTTCCCTAACTGCTCCGATCCTTGTAACTGGGTAATCACAGAGTTCTTGCTCTGTCTTTAACTTTAACCTGCATGTATCTGTAGAGTCTCTCTTTCGCTCACTCCACTTCAGACACCACTAAAGTAGGCTGGTTGCTGTCACCACTTATTGTTATTATTATTATTTTGATGTCATCTAAGGCCATCTGCGTTAAACTTTAAATTTTATTCATGAATGTTATAGAGAAATATATGTCAGGTGAGCAAGAAAATCCTCTCATGGAAAAGCCTGGGGTTGTTGATGGGTCAAACTAACATGGCTTTCACCTCAGAGTCCCACATGAAACCAAACACAAACCTTCACCTACTTTAATTTACATCCATCAGTTAACTTATGTAATATATTTAACTTCATGTATCATATGCATATCATGTTTATCATGTAACATGCATCATCATTTTCGTAACCTAACCAAGAGGTTTTTATGCTTAGACCAAACCAAACTGTGACTGTAGGTTACATAACTAAGTCAACAAAGGCCAACAAGGACAAGAAAGTAACATGACTTCTTCCCCTCCATGTCTAAAACTCATAAAATGCAGACAGCGTTAAATGGCACGCGAAAAAGCTTAAAATTGAAATGACATGTCTAATCTTCTTAAAAGTGGCGTGCTATTCACATGCCATGAGAACACGATGGCAAGAAAATAAAGAGAAAGGGAGAAAAGAGCGAAATCAAGGCAGTGTCTTATGCAAATGGATGGTGGATGGTAGTGTTAACAGGTTTGGGCTTTGAACTGATGTAGCTGAGTGCTAAAACAAAATGTGTGAAGTTACACACAGAAGCATACACATAAAAACAGAGGCTCTGGATAAACTAAAGGGGCAACAGCACACAGAAAGTAGAACTTGGTAGATACCTCAGTTTGGGGATGATGGATTGTTGTTATGTTTTCAGAACAGCAGAGAAAACAAAAGAAATGCTGGACAGTATATTTGTAACTGATTTAACTGACAGCACCTCAACTCTAGACACAGCCAGCTTAATTCAGCTACACAAAGAAGATATAATGTTTGAGTTTCTGCTCATTGTTAGCTGACCAGGAGTTTTACTGCTGGCTGAACTATGCAGCTCAAGGAAGCACTTGATTGTTCATCCACCACAATACATGGAGTGAGTGACAGTGGATAATTCCTGGAAGACTGCAGCCTCTTCACAGGGAAGCAGGGTGAAATGACTAAAGTGGCACATAAGCAAATGGTTTTAGTTGCTTAAATACATAATTTGTAAAATTTCCACCTTAAAAAACAACTGGACTTTTGTTATATATTTTGTCATGTACTTCCATATTTCCAAATGTTTCCAGCGAAATCTGTATTTTTATTCAAGCTGACAGTGCATTTTATGTGGCTGCCTGTCCCCTTTACTTCCATGACAAGCCAGAGAGCAGAGAAGGAAGCTGATGAACTTGAATGTAACGAGAAACTTCAAAACCTCACCTGTCAACATTTCTGTCTGAGTTACTTTGAATGATCACAGGCTACTTGTATCTTTTGTTTTGTTTTAATTAATCGAATTGGTCAGAATATGAATTTACTCATCATAGGAAGAACTATTCAGACTGTGAAAACAACCGTTTGATATCTTCTGTGGCTTTGGAGGGGCTATGTCAAATCAGAGAAAATAATCCTTGATGATGTCAACAGCACCTTTACAAGACATACAGGGTCTAACAAAAAGACTGAAGTTGAAATGATATTTAATTAGAATGTTTCTACAAATACCAAATAGTAACAGTGGTGAATGGTTCAGGGTTAGGCCCAAACTTGATCATATCATGTGTGTAAAGAAATGTTTTTGCTTTTTTATTGTTCACATTAATAGGAAAGTGTTTACCTGAAGTCCTGCCTCGAGGTCATGTTGGTGTGCTGACCTTGAGATGCAACTGCTGCGTGTGTGTGTCTGCATTTATGTGTGTGTATGCTTGTGTGCGCCATCGAAGGCAGCATCTGCGTCTTAGTGTGTGACTCTCCAGCGTTGAGACTGAGGCCCATCAGGCTGTGCTCACATGCAATTCAGATGAGCTCTGCAAATCCAGCATGAAATTAAATTTACGACTTGGACCACAACACACACACACACACACACTCTCCCCTCTGATGGTTGCCCTGATAACACATGGTGTGTGTGTGTGTGTGTGTGTGTGTGTTTGTGCTCCAAACTCTTAGCACATTCATTAAGTGCCTTTGCAGTATGTGTCAATATGTTTACATGGTGCGCTGCATTGTTGCTATGATTCATGTTTGCTTTAACAGTGTGACATGTGGCCCGATTGTGGATTCATGATTCAGTTCAATGACAACTTGAATATTGCACAGATTTTGTATGGATTGTGTGTGTGTGTGTGTGTGTGTGCGTGTGTGTGCGTGTGTGTATGTGTGCAGTTGCATGTCATTCGCCTCCATATTTCTGCATGTTATGTATATTGTCCCGCCCTGCCCTTCTGAATAATAGAACATTTCCAACAATAACAATAATACTAATGGCTACCAGCATTACACCACAATCATAGCCACATCCATAACAACTGCTACACACATACACATACGTACACACACACACATGCACACACTTCAATCAACACCAAGTCTGGCCCAATCATGTCAGCCCTCGCTCTCTCAATTTGCATAAAACAATTACCCTGGGCGGACACAGGGTTCAATGTCGTCTAGACGACATGTTTCACCGTGGTGTCATCAAGCCGTGTGTATGTCTGTGTGTCTTTGTGAGTGTGTGGGAGTGGGGGGACACACTAGGTTGGTTGTAAATTAGCTAGGGTATGGTTGCTCGGGCACTGGCCGCATCACATCACCCTGAGGCGTATGGGGCTTGGAAGGATTTATTCACATAGATAACACACACACATATGCAAATAGGGCAGCTTGGACACACACACATAACGGTGACATAGAGGAGTTAGGGGAGAACCAATATTCATATGGGGCACAGGGCAGGAAGGAGGCAGGGAAATACGACTGTGTATGAGAGTGATGGTGTGTGTGTGTGTGTGTGTGTGTGTGTGTAGAGTACACACATGTGTGTAGATCTCTTTTTCTCTTTTTCTCTCCATCTCCCTCTTTCTACTTAGCTTTCACCACCCCATTATTTTCTGCGACTGAGCCTCCGCGATCAATACGCACAACACACCAGGCATCTGATAGAGGGAGAGAGACACAGAGAGAGAGAAAGAGGGCTGTCTCCCACTCTCCCCCCGCCTCCCCTCTGACCGACCAGAGGCCATGCAGAAATAAAAGGAGAGGAATGAAGGAGCGATAATAAAGGACAAGACAAGCCTTTGTTTATTTGTTCCTGAGCCGCCTTTTGTTTATGAGGGTCACCATTCAAGAGCAATTAGGAGAAGAGAGCAAAGAGAAAGACTGTGTGTACAGTAAGTGAGGATTTGTGTGTGTGTGTGTGCGTGTCTTATTCAGACACACATACGCACACACCCTGCACAGTCTGTTCAAATAGTGCTCACTTGATACAGTCAGATAGCTCTTGTAATTCTTTCTATCTAGGAAACTAATTTCTCAGTATTTCCCCTGTTTTTGTCCCTGCCAATTACTCTAACAGTGCTGTGTTACCTGTGTGGTAAGCTAAGATCAGCTTTATTGATCCAGTGCTGGGAAGTTCAAGTGTCACAGCTGAAAAATGAAGAACATGAACAGATGCAAAGAGGTGAATAAAAACTAAAGCACTATGTACATAAAAAAAAGAAAATAAAATGAACTAAGTACCGTATATACCAAACAAAATAGTAGCTTTAACATGTTACAAATAAAAGTACAGATACTGCACATGTAGCAGCAAAACCAGTGTATCATATGTCTTTACTGTGCTGCAGCACAGTAATACAAATGTTACAGTTTAGCCATGTTATTGACTGAATTGAGTCTAATAGTAATGTGATATGAAAACATATTAATAATTTAAGAAGTATTGTGATTACTTTTTAATTATCTTAACAGTTTTTTTGGAAAATTTCCTTCATTAGTAATGCAATTAAAAGTTGATATAGCTGTAGAATTTTTCAGAACATACCTTACAATGCACTTAACAAACACTTAAAAATAATTCTGCACAAATGATCTAACAGGTGAGATAGCGGCAGGCGTGATAATAATGAAAAAGCCAATAAAAGCGAGTCTTCAGAAATAATTTTTATATGGTGATGGATGGCCAAAGAGTGAATTATTCAAAGGTTTTGGGAATAAGAAGGGCATGTACTTAAGTAAGTCTTTAACATCCAGTGCTTGATAGGTAATAAGTAAAATTTTATAGTTAATCATAAATGCCACAGGTGGCCAGTGGAGAGAGGCCAGCACTGGAGTAAAGTGCTCTCTACAATCTGTTAGATAAAGTAAAATACTTACCAAACATATGCATGCATACAAGTATCGTCCCGACTGTTCGAGAGCGGAACGGAACGTGGCTTGGTTTACTTAGAGTTGCTACTTACAGTATTATTTAGAAGAAAATTTGTTTACTTACCTAAATGTGGTTAAAGTTATAAATTTAACTGTGCATTGAAAAAAGAAAATTTATGGAGCATTTTATGTGAGACATGAAATCAAGTATTAACAACAGTAAGAAGAAAAGGGGGAAACACAGTCATAAATCTGCATTACATCATGCAGTAGGTTGATATTTATTTGGCCCAAGAAAATGCATCCATGTTATTGGATTTGACTGTGCCCAGAATTATGTTCAGACTCACACAAGCGAAATGCTTATCCCTTTTAAAGGACCAGTGTGTAGAATATATAGTGGCATCTAGCAGTGTGGTTGCACACTGCAACTAACGGAGCACTCCTCATCTCACCCTCCACTGTACCAGTGTTTGTGTCATCCTTTCTGGGATACTGGGAAACTTGGCAGTGCTACATGGCAGACTCTGCGGATGAGGACCTGCTCCCGCTAAGTCTATCTGTGTATCCACAGTACCTGCAAGACACGACAACTACATGATACGCCCTCAAAATGGTTCTTTTTAGGCATCAAAACTACTTGGTTAAGGAGAGGGTGATGTAGTGAAGTGAAGTCTGCAAGGCTGCACCTGGCCCATAAATACCCCTAAATCCAACACATCACCTTTGAGGAAGACACCAGCATTAAAATCTTTCTTTTGTGGAGGGCTTTCTGTCAGATCCTCATAGAAGACCCCAGTCTGGGATCCAATGAGGGGGTGGGTACAATCCAGCACCTGAGCCATCAGGAGAAACAAGAAATGGCAGCAAGATTGGAGGCAAAGAGCAAAATAATGACATGCTCTCTCACATGCTCGTCAAGACCACAGAGAACCTGTGCAGAAAATAAGGCGATGAATTTCTCCTAAACAAGAAAGTTTGGCAGACAAAATATAAAGCTCTGCAGGAGACGTTCAGAGAGGAGCTGGGATCTATAAACTGGACGGAGGAGGAAAAGAATCAGCTATATAAGAAAGAAAAGAGGTGATGACAGTAAAACGGTGGGAGGAAGAATAATCAACACTGAAAATGTTGAGAAGGAGATGGGAAAGAATGAACAAGAGAAAAGGAAAAGTGGAAAGAAATGAAGAAGAAGAAATGAGGAGAGGAAGGGACATGAGGAGGAGAAGATGAAGAAGAAAAACAGAAGAAGAGCTTCTGGATATGATTCACAAGTGAATGGTGACTACAGCAGGGAGGTGGAGGAGGCTGCTGGTTGTTGGGCTCAGGTGGGTCAACAGTAGCTCCGTCTTCCTCACCCTTCCTTTCTGCTGACTCCCCGCACTCTCCTTCCACCCCTCACCTTTGTCTTCCTCCTCCATCACAGGAGTGGAGGTCCCATCCCCACCTTCTTCTGTCCACATGTCCAAGTGTCTTTGAACAAGACACTAAACCCCAAACTGCTCCCGATGGAGGGACCAGCAGCTGCGTAGCTTGCAGCCATCACCCCAGATGTGAGGGCAGCTCAGTGATGAGCCTCACAGGGGCACCTTGTGTGGAGTTTGTATTCTCTTACTGTGCCTGCATGGGTTTTCTCCTGGTATTCAGGGTTCCTCACACAATACAAAAGATTTAAAGGTTAAAGATGTATAAGTCCTGGTTAAAATATCCCACAAAGACATGGAAAATATTTACTAAAATTACCTCTTTTTGTCAGTTGAAACTGGAAGCAGATGTATTGTGAAAATGTAGATGTGATATGCTAAAACTGTACAAATGTAACATATCTGATGTTTCCAGAAATTCAGAGCCACAGACATACTGTTTTGTGGTACTGATGATTACGTAACACTCGTGATTCAAATATTAAAACTGTTTTTCTTTTTCTGTAAACAGATAATGAGAAAATGAATGGTGGAGGAGAAGAGAGAGGAGGAGGAGGAGGAGGAGGTTGTGGAGAGGAGGGGGTGGGGGGTAATTATCCCTGGCAAAGAGGGTGCCATGTTCTGAATGGAGAGGCATACTGACAGGGGCACATGATGACAAGCCTTTGCCCTGCACACACACAGACACACAGACACACAGACACACACACACACAGGCTCTGAGTTCCCAACCCAGACTGGAGGATTAATGATGAATAAAAAAGAAAGGAGTGCACACAAAGGAGACCGAGGGAGAGACAGAGTGACGGGATAGCGAAAAGAGAGAAAGAGACCCTTTTATATCCCACAAGGATGGATGAAGTGGTATTGCAAGTCAGGCCTCCTAGGGTTCAAGATATATAGGCGCGCATACACACACACACACACACACACACACACACACACACACACACACACACTCACATACGCATTTGTAAAGAACACATCACTATCTATGCATGTGTGCCAGTCGACAAAATTCTGAAAATAATTCTTATCTCTTCATCCATTCTTTAACTTTACAGCTGAATACCATCACTTAAAGTACTCCTGCAGCATATACACACACTAGTTAGTAAAAAACAAACAAAACAAACAAAAAAAAAAACTACACACACTCAAAACATTGTGAATCAGAGGATGCTTAATCAATGTCAGAATTCAATCAATAGCCTGGTCCCATGTGATGGGGCTCCCTTGCTCCTCCACCTCTTCCTCTCTTCCTTTCCTCTTTTCACCATTTCCTGTCATCTCCCTTTTCTCTGCCTTCCTTCCTTATCATTTCCTCTCCTCATCCTCCTTTTCTTTTAACCTTCCCTGTACCTTAAAGTCATCGTGAAAGTCACATACAGTGTTGGTATATGCACACCCCTGACCCATGACAGAAATACAGCGTGTGGGGCTGAAAGCGATCTCAGGGTCTGCGTGTGTGTTCCTCATATATAATTTTATCCACCCACTGAGGCTTTTAAATCATTGAAGCTGTATGTTTTTTGTAAATTGTCTTCTTGACCGCAGTATGAAAGCACTTGAGATGTTTAGGATTTGCTGCATTTGGGAAGTTCAAAAAACAGCACTACTCACCGGATCTAAATAAGAAGAGTAAATCAGAGAAACACCATACTGAAAGAGCGAAGTGAATTGTGGTTCTCTTTTGCACCTGTAGTCACCAAGCACCAACCTCTGGGACTGAAAAATTAAGCCAACGTGAAAGTGCCAAAACTGCAGTTCCTCTTATGGCCACTTGATGCTGGCTCCGAAAGCGAGTCAAACCCCTTCCTGAGCAGCTGGCTTTAATGCACCTCCAACACACACACATACACTTAAGGACAACTGCTAAACGAAACATAGTTTACAAAGAGAGAAAGTGGCAGGACAGTTGGAGATCTGGGAAGAGTGGTGGTTCACACACATGACTTTGACGCAGCAAACCGGAATTCACATCCTATGAGCTTTTCCTAAACCCTACCATGCAATGATAGTGCCTAAACTTAACCAAAATGGCACTTCATGTTTAGGCAGATGTTAGAAAGGCTTTGTGACTGGAAGGCTTTGCGCCTCAGCCACAGATGCCGAAAAATACCCTACACATCTGGACGAGACAAAGTGTTGCTTTGCGATGAATTTGTGATGCTCCGATGAGTATGTGTTGATTAAACCGCAGTTGCCTTTTGCAATAGAACCACAGGTGTCCCCACACAACCAAGACTCAAATCTAAGGAAAATGAACAAATGAAAAATGTAGTACACAGCCATACATGTATGTTCAGAGAGACAAACTTGAGCAGCACTTTATATATTCTGAGCTAGTAAAACAACATCTGGGCGTTTAGCATTGTCACTGTGGGTTAGCATGTGCACTATAAGCTCCTCAGGTTTGGTGTGATGTTAGAAATGGTTGAATACAACAGCTGTATTTTTTTATGGGTGACTTTACACACCTTATGCATTGTGTATAAGTTGTTTTTTTTCTGCAAACATGCCTATTGTGTCCTTGAACTGTGCGCTGTATTTGTGCAAACTAGTATTATACTATATTAACGAAAAAATAGTGATGGGCTGCTTTTCAAATGTGTGTGTGTGTGTGTGTGTGTGTGTGTGTGTGTGCGTGTGTGTGTTCATATAACGTGTATATAGACGCTACTGCCTCTTTGTCATCTCCTGAGAAAAGCAGCTTTAGTATCCTCACACACCTTCAGTCTGCATACACATACACACACACACACACACACACACACACACACACACCACCGAACAATCTTTGAGAGTTGTAGTCCTGCAGTGCAACTCTCTGATCCTGTTGGGACTGTTGAGAGTTAGTATTAAATCTATGTGCATGTGTATGTGCGTGCATGCGTGTGTGTGCGTGTGCGTTCACATAATATGGACATCAATATTGGAACACACACACAGTTGCTGGCAATAAAGTTGTGTTATTAAAAAAGCCTCATGTTATGTGAGCCTAATGTGATTGCACCACAATGTCTGCTTATGAAGATGTAAATGCTGCAGTGTGGGACTAGTTTACATAGCTGTTATTATTTTGGTGTGTTTAAGTGACAGAAAAATAACCTTTACTAGTCAGTATGGATTAAATAGGTTCTTCTGTGTTTGTAACAACACAATTTTCTAAGAACAGTTATGAGGTTATGTCTGTAGAATAATGTATATAATATTGTTTTGGAACTTGACCTTTCGCTCCCAGCTTCAGTATGATTTGTGTTTATTTGAAGTACTGCAATTTGAGGCCCTCTTGTCCCTTTCCAGGGTCAAATTGGAGCCTTCGTTTTTACTGACCTGCAGGTGTTTACACTGTGTGGGAGTAACCAGAGATAAAGAAAGTCCTCAGGTTCGACCAATGTTTTATACATCAAGTCCGCTGTTAAATGTACTTCTGAAACAAATAATAATGCATTATCCATTATCCATCTTCATGCAAATTGATGGTTTGGAGAATAAGTGCCTCATGTGAGAACTTCTTTCTGTTTCTTAATGCTGAGGGGCCAGTACACAGTCTCATTTACATTTCCCATTGTTTTTTTAAAGAGACTGAATGAGTAAATGATGAATTACATTCCTCTGAATTACAGGGAAAGAGTCCACCAATCAGAGCATTGCAGGCAGGATTAATGATGGGGTTCATCATTAGCTAGAACGCTGCCTGGCTAAATAACGTCATCCATGAAGAATAGTGACAGAAAAATGGTGACAAGCGTAGCTCAACACTAATGCCACTTGCAAAACTGACATTTATATCAACATATTTCTTTGATTGTGGTATTTCTTTCCCGCAAACTTGCTTTGCCTTGTGCACCTGACTACTTTTGAGGCCTGGCAATGAACTAAGTGACAGTTAGCAAGCTAGCTAGATTGATTTCTAATGAGACAGTTAAGTTTACACACTTTTACATGAGACGTGCAGCATTGACTCCCCCGTCACTTCTCCTTTGGTCTCCCAGCATTCCCTGAACTGTCTCTTTTATATTGACTGATGTCCTGTACACAGAATGCTTCCAATAATCAATAAGCCCAGGGACAGTGGAGTGAAATTAAAAGCATGTTTTAATAATATAAACATAAATAAATATTTGTATACTGACAATGGTGCTACCTAATAATACTGGAAGAAAAGTCTTTATTTAAATAAACCACATTAAAAAAACAAAATGAGAAAAGATGAATGTACATATAAAAGTGTGTGTGTGTGTGTGTGTGTGTGGGGGGGTTCACATACATGGTGACCGTCCTTTTTCACTATCCCTCTCTGTCTCTCTGATGTCAGAATAGATTTAACATTAGGCAGAAGGAGAGAGAGAGGACAACAGAGAAGGGTCTAGTGAATGCCTGCGTGTGCTATGTGACCTGTGGTTAGGACCAGTGTGTGGGGGTGTATGTGTGTGCATACATATGTGAGCATGTATGACTGCATATGCATGTGTGCATAAGTGTGTGTGTGTATGTGTGTGTGTGTGTGTGTGTGTGTGTGTGTGTGTGTGTGTGCGTGTGACTAGGCCGCCCTGAAGCAGCAGATTTGATCTTTGCAAAGGCTAACATCTGTCGCCTGTCATTTTAGCAAGATTGATGACAGCTACCAGAATGGAAGGATGAGGAGGAGGAGGAGGAGGAGGAAAGGGGTGAAGCAATGTCTAGGACAGTGGTGGAGGAGGAGGAGACAGTAAGGGCTGGTGGAGTCAGAGGGTTGGTGGTAATGGACAGGCTATAGTGGGGCCATAAAAGAGAAAGCAAGTTAGACAATGTTCTTCATTCGAGCAGACTGGATTGTGATTGGATAGATCTGCATTGAGAGGATGCTAATATTATGTCAGTTTTCCTGAAACTGATTCTGATCCATACTTATTGGGTTGACTGTGTATACTGCTGTTATTCTTCTCTGAAAAGTTCTATCGAACTTCTACAGAGTTTTATTGACTTTAATAAAGTTTGGGGGCATTAAGTGCTTTTGTCTGGTGTTTTTCCTGGAGATGAAGTTTTCCTAGGAGTTTACAGGTTACGATCAAGTTCAAATCATTCCAACTACAAAACATAAAGCAAATTCAAATCAAATATTATATTACTAAGAGCAGATTATAATTGCCAGACCAAACACAAAGGCAAAGTCCAAGAAATTGTACCAGTAAAGACACATAACAGACTGTATCATCATCTCCATTAGGACTATAAAAAAAATGTTGCAAAGTGTTACTGTTTGCAAAAGTCATAGCAATGACTTGACTCATTTAGAGTTAGACATGCACAGGTTATTGGAAGACCTTACCAAAATTGCCAACATTGGCAGAACTTCCACGCCAGTTCTGACCATGTTGCTTTTACTCCTGCAAACGGCATTGTGCCATTAATTTCTCCTGTATTAATGACAACGTGAATTACAATTACACAACTGTGAGCGTAGGTCAGTTTTCATACAGTTCAATCATGTAGGATAATAGCGACTTTCAGATCTGGCATGTCTAGTCAAAGTTCTGCAACTTTAAATGAGTAGAAGAAAGGTGACAGAGAGAAAATAGGAGTTAAAAGGTAAGCACAAGTCATTGGCATTGCATTAGCCACTCATTGTTAATTAAAAGTTGACGCAAAAGTTGATGCATGAAGTCACCAAATGGAAGGGCAAGTAAAATAATACAACACGTGAAAATACATAGTTACACTGCATCATGACATTCGTGCTTGAACAGCACATGAACAGCATGTTACATTAATAGTATTACAAGTATCTGAAAGGACCTATAGCAGCAATTCAAATTCACATAGCAGGAATGTAGAAGGACAACAATAGAATGAAAAATAACAACAACAACCATACCATGATCATGCTGGGTGTGAGAGGCCATTAACTTTACAACAGCCTAGCACTGGCAGTAAAGTTTAAGATCCACATTGCTAATGGTCAATGGTGATAAACTACATGCTGGCTCACTTGGAACTTAGATGACTGATGATGAATACTGGTTCACTGTAAAGCAGACAGCATATGAATAAGTATACGATAAATACAGAGCAGAGAAAACTATACAGTAAGCAGAATTGGCAAATTAGCATGCTGGCTATACAAATAAGTAAGCCAAGCAAAGCAGTAAAGAAAAAGGATGTTGGAAAAAAAATCATACAGACATGGAGACAAGTACACATGTATGTATAGAAAAGCTGTCTACTTTTTAATTCAGACTAAAACCAGCGTTCTTTTTTTTCCTCACGGGGAGACAAACTACTATCATAAGTTGCTGTGGTGAACTTTTAGCATACAGCTGCCTATTTTAATATTAAGCAAATACAGAAAAGTTTGTGAATTACTAATGACTGTCTGTACAACAGCAGCAACAACAACAATAATAATAATGACAATAATAATCATCATAATGATGATGATGTAAATGCAGTATTGTAAAATGCAATAATGCAAATTCCAGGCATACATCGAATTTATCGCACTTGTCATACAAAAAAAATGCAGCTTTACGTCAAACAAAAAGGATTAGCATATGTGAAGTGAAAGTTTAAGTTAATTATTGCACTCGAGATAACAAAGCAAATTTTCTCACGGTGAGCCTTTTGTCCAGTATCCACTCTTCTTTTTTGGTCTACACCACCCCTTTAGCTGCTAAATGTTGGCGCTAACTGCTACCTGACCAGATACTCTATTGTCTTGAAACATCACAGCATTATTTCATCCATCCATCCATCCATTTTCTATACCGCTTATCCTTCAGGGTCGCAGGGGAGCTGGAGCCTATCCCAGCTGACTACGGGCGAGAGGCGGGGTTCACCCTGGACTGGTCACCAGTCAATCGCAGGGCCAACACACAAAGACAGACAACCACACACTCTCACACTCACACCTAGGGGCAATGTAGAGTAGCCAATTAACCTAATGTGCATGTTTTTGGTATTGTGGGAGGAAGCCGGAGTACCCGGAGAAAACCCACGCAGGCACAGGGAGAACATGCAAACTCCACATAGAAGGGCCCAGACCGGGATTCGAACCTGGAACCCTCTTGCTATGAGGCGACAGTGCTAACCACTGCACCACCGTGCCTCCCGCATTATTTCATAATTAGCCTAAATGAGACATCTAAATACCTTTGTGCTCTAAATTCTTTGGATTACAATTCTACAACTACTTTCAAAGTAACAGTAATTTTATGCTTGCAGATGGGCGACAACTTTCACATTCAGATGAATGTGGTCACATGGCTCATCTAAAAATGTTGATCAGTGAGTGAGAAATATGGCAACATTTTGATAGCAGGAGTTTTCCCAAAACACCCTCTGAATGACATTTGTTCCTCTCTGTTAGCTACTGAAGAGCTTGCTCTATTTCTCTTTCTAAGGTTACACTATTTACTCTTGCCTATAGATTAAGCAATTTTTCTGTATCCTACATTAGCACTATCAGGTAGCATTCATGACTAGTATGCTCCCATGATACTCGAGATGGAGAAAATAACACCATTTAGAACTTTATACTGCAATCATCTTTGCTCTCCCTTCATTTGGCTCTCAGTGTGTCCGCAGGGACAAGTCCCTGACCACTGTACACACAGCTGGCTGAGATAAAAAAAAACTGAAAACCTAATTAACTCCAGATTGGAGATATTATCCAAACAGACAGAAAGAGAAGCTACACTTGTTTAAAGCAGTCAGCGTGGGTCATGCTCCATGAATTATTCAAGCTGGCCGGCAGTTAGTAGAGCGAGTTTTAAGTGGACAATGACCCTTTGCACACTCATTTAGCCTGCGCCTCTGCTAACAAGGCTAAGTATTCACTGACTCTCCACTATCCTCCACTAACAAGCTAATGGAATTTCAATCAAGAGGATGCACTGAATGGCTTAACATGGGTGGGCCTCGCTCTTGCCTTCTATACACACACATATCAATATTCAATTAGATCTGTGGGTTTTTCAGCCTGGCCTTGTTAAGTAAGAAGTTGTGGAAAGGGAAAGCTTGCAAAGGCCAAAAGGCTAGTTCCAATCAGGGGTCGATAACTTAAATAGAAGTCTCTAACTTTCTCTGTAATCACAACCTTGGCTCAGAAAAAAAGTGACATTGGAAAAAAAAAATTAGCAACTTGCAACCAAAAGCAAAAAATACAGTTCATATAACTGAAAACTGACATGGCTAACATGCTACAATGAAGGATTTTTCAAAATGATCACTCATTTTAGGACCCTAAATGACTTAGAGACAAAGAAGTTTAGTTTATTAGAATAAAATTCTTAAGGTAAAAATACACGTTATTAAAATTAATGTGGTGTTATATAAGGTAGTTTAAACATGATGCCTTAGTGTAGGGTAGATCAGTACAATTTCACTGTAAAGCACACTGGCTTCACTTCTGTTAGTCAGTCTTGCATTTAACACAGTAATTGCACACAAGAGCAGGTTTATCACCCACATCACACACACACACACACACACACACACACACACACACACTTTCTCTGTCTTCTACAGAGACATACTGTTTATCAAGGTATTAATATGCAAATGAGAGATACAGAGGTGTGTATTTACTCAAACGCACCTTTACCGTCAATGATGTAAAAGAAGGAGATGTTGACCCTGACAGTTAAGTGTTAGGGCTAATGTTTTAAACGTTGTTGGCTGTCCGACTATTGCAAATTTAAAAGATAGTTCCAGTTTATTACAACAGAATTACCATCACTCAAGAGGAGGCCAACTATGAAAGACGTCCCTCTACAGGCAACTTAAAGGTGTCAATATGCTCCATCCAGAATGCTTATCAATAGTTCACAGTGTGTCTGAAATGCTTTGAACTCACAGGTTCCTGGCGTTGGAAAGGCTGCATCTTTAAATTTTTGTAACCTTTATACAGCTATTGTCTGGGGATGGAAATCAGAATGTGTGGATGATTTCTCTTTTGGGCTCTCTATTTTCATCCTTTACACAATCACTTCTGTTACTTTTCACATGAACATATCTGTGTTAAACTATAAAGGTCTCCGAGACAGGAATGTACAAAACTGTGCACCTCTGTGCATCCTGGCTAATTGGAACAACTACCATTAGATATAGTAAGACATTGTGTCTTCTAAACTAAGAGCGACGCACACCTTCACTGTCACATGACTCATGTTGCAAACCCAAAACCCTATAGACTCTCATAGCTCTTTGCCATGCACGTGTTGGTTTGGTTTGACTCAGTCTGACTCTATAACAACAGGGCTGTGTCTTTAACTGGTGATGCACTGTGATAAATGGTAAAAGGAGGGTCTCTAAAATCAAGCACAGTTCATTTCCAATAAATTCCTCATAATATAAAGGTCCTCCTGATAATTTTCCTGTGAATGTTTTTCCATCACACAGCATGTCAGGTAAAAGAAGTTGTTTACCTGTTAGAAATGAGTTGTTTGCAACTCTTCATCTAAAAACTCATTATGGCTATTTCTGCTTGTACTTTCTCTGCAGTACTGAAGAATAGTGGTGCTTTGGTGATTAACACATTTAAGTATCTATAAAGTCTTTGAAATAAAAGCCCCCTGTTATTTTGTTATTTGAAAGCTCTTATTATGAAGCAGCGCAATCAGTTAATGTCTGGTTTTCACCAGCACTAACTTAACACGATTTTTATACAGCAAACCATGATGAAACGGTAAAATAAGCAGATATGTGAAAGTACAAAGGGACGTCGAAGAGAAACTTCAAACAACAGAGATTCAGTGAGAAGCTACAAAAGTACTGGGAGCTGAACACAGAGAGAGGGAGAGAGATTTTTAAGAGACTTTATTTCTCTCTGGTCTACAGTGTGTGAGTGTGAGTTTCTCAACACATAATTGTTTTTTTTGGGGGGGGGGGGGCGCACGCATCATGAGTTGGCTGTGGACACTAAGATGTCACCCAGTGGAAGCAGTCCAGGCGTGCTTTGGCCTCAAGTGTAGCTCTGCAAAACTCCGCATTTAAACTGAGAAGGGGAACATCACGGGACGAAAGAGCCAATCGAGAAGCCCCAGCGTGTGAACAACCAAACAGAGGTTAAAATCTTTCTGGATAACGGAGAAAATGTTTACAAGAAAGCTACGGCAAGGAGATTTAACTCAAAAGTTTTGTTCCAAGACAATCTTTAATCTTGAAATCTTGAATGTCAGAAATGATAGAAATGCTGGTCAAAACACCTAACATAAAGTGAGTCTAAGATGCAATAAGACAAACAGAAATATTTTTTGAATTTTAACAAAGTAAAATTTTAAAGCTTAAACAAGCTAGGCTTCAACAAATTTTGATACTTCTCTTTTGGTACAGTGTGTGATTATTTTTGTTGTTATCTTAGATTTAAAAAAAAAAAAAAACAAAAACATACAATTAGCTTGGATTCATTTTTCAGCTGTTGTGGCACCTTAATTTCAGAGTTCATCGAATGTCAAATGAAAAGTCCTTGCAGCATTGCATTGTAGGAGAATGTCAATTCCGTCTTATGTGCCAAACTAGTTGATGCGTTCAATTGAACATCTAAAAAAAGAGAGAGGGACAAAGAGAGAGCGAGCTTTATTCCAATTGGCTACAAAAAACAAAAGCCCACTCAACCTTGTTGATAGAAATTGCACTTGAGAGCAGAGCTGGCGAGTGCTACAGTAAATACTGATTAATTTGAATTCCTAATGAATAGGCACAGAGTCTGAGAGAAGGAAATGTATTGAAGGAATGTGGCATGTATTCTTCACAGAGGTAAAAAAAACAAATGGATGTATAAAGGAGGGTGAAGAGGGGAATAATTAATTAGTTTGCCAGAGTGAAGTGTGCATTCAAATTGAAGGGCAAGCTGACAAAGCTTGTGCACACAAATGCTCAATAAGGACAAGGTGTGCGACAAAAGTTAAGCAGAAATCAAAGTCCAAGGTCTGTGTGGTCGGTTTAAAAATGCCCCGTCAGTGTCATCACTCAAACCTTGTTTTTTTTTTCCCAAATACTTTTTCAAAGCTCTTGGGCTGTTCCGCAGCAGAGCAATAACACCTCCAGTGACTGGGAAAGAAGGACTAAAATATGCAGAGAGAGGTGTAAAGATGTGTGAATCAGGGTGTCATTTGAGTTATAGTCTTGTCATTTATTTTGTAGTCATGTCTTGGTAGGGACATACTGTACCGAGCTTCTTTGGTGGCTGCTTTGACGTAATGTCACAGGAAACCTGTTTTGTCTTTACGTGCCGTACTTCCTCGGCTTCATGCGCTGTGCTTGCATTTAGTCTCATTCTCCGATGCGTGGGGCAGGGATACAGATGTGTCTTTTTTGTGTCGAATAAAGCCTTGACATGACATCTTTTTGCATTTGAACGGCCGAGACAAAGGCAAAACACGACGTGCGTGCTCTGCTGTCTCCCAGGAGGAAGAAGGAAAAAAAAAAAGAGGGAGAAAGAAAGGGATAAGGGAGAAACGTTATGCAAATGGCTTTTATAAGTCGAGCCGGGCATGTTGTCGTGACACTGTCTATATTTAAAACAGGTCACCTTAACCCCACCCCCGCTGTCTCAATGACAGACACCGAGTGAGGCTGCGCTGACATCTGGATGTTCCACAATTGCAGTGACACACACACGCGCACACATGCACGGACACCAGCTCATGCACAAAATCATTGCATTGCTGGCTCTTATTTGCATATTCAAACACACAATGCACATGCAACGCACGCACACAGCATGACAATGGCTATGATATATGTATATATGTAAAACTGGCCGGCCCATTCTCTGCAGGGCAGGACCCAATCATTCCAGTGCGCTGAGCAGAGAGACAACCAGTCAGCCACTCAGCCTGGCAACAGAGGTGACAGAAGAGAATACCTGACCCTGGTGCATTCACCCGTCCCTCCATCCCTCCCTCCCCTTCATCTGCTGGCCCCCTCGAATTCCCTCACTCCTCCACATTGGACAACAGCGGCATGCATGCATGCATGCATACGAGCCCTGATTTTATGGGGCCATTGGGTGGCCATGAAGAATGGCAACTGCCTTTTTCCACCCCCTTCCAGGCCCCCAGGCTGTCCATTTTTAATGGAGACGAGGTGGTGCTGACCAGTGCTCATTCTCCATCCTTCTATCCCCCCTTCCCCAAACCTCTATTTCAATAATTTCATCACTTCATTTGCCTTTTTTCCTTCTCTTCCTCTCTTGCCTTGACCTAGATACCAATGAGCAGAGTGACACTTCTCCCCTGGCCAGAGCAGGACCCCTCATATCTTGCAACCATTACCCCACCATATTGGCATCTTCCTCTCGCTTTCTTTCCCTTTCGTTCGCTCTCTCTCTCTTTTCCTTTCTCTCTCCCTCCCTCTCTCTCTCTCTCTCTCTTTTTCGCTCTCTCTCTACTGTCCATAAAATATGCCTTGGCGTTATCTCTCCCCCCACGCAGGAGAATAATGAAAGGCAGTGGCATGACAGATTGGACATAGATGAGATTGCCGCTGTGACTATATGCACGGTTCGCCTCGGCCCCAGCTTTGCATCTGAAATGGAAAAAGGGTGGAGGGCATGTGTGTGTGTGTGTGTGTGTGTGTGTGAGAGAGAGAGAGAGAGAGAGAGGGAGAGAGATGGGGAGGGGGGGGGGGTGTTGGGTGCAAAGGGTGACAGTAGGCTTGAGGGGCAGTGGTGTGGTAGGGAAGGGGATGGGTGTAGCGGGTAGTAGTGTCTGAGGAGAAAGGAGGGGATGGATGGGTCTGTGTGGCTGATGGGTTTGACGTTAAAGGGGAGGCAGATGCCAAATTGTGTGTGTATGTGTGCGGGTGTGTTTGTGCATGTGTGAAATGACTGTATCACAGGCAAACGGAGCAGAACTGACCCTGTGCCTGAAATTTAACAATATATTAAATACTTTTCCTCACATTGTTGTGATGCCATCGTCAGAGTGTACGACCACTTCAAACCGGCTGACTGACAGGTTGAGAATAAGTAGATTGCAGCAGGCAAGCTCGGGCGTGAGGGTTGCATGTGTTGCCAAGATGGCTGCTGTGGCGCGGTGGCACGATGCCAGCAGGCAACATGTAGGCACCTGTTACTGCTACAGCCGGACATCATACCTAACCATGGTGCCAACAACTGCTGCTACAGCGGGGGGTTAACAGGGGCAGAGAGAGAAGGCTGTTATGCTCTGATGGAAATAGCCTCATGTTACATTACTGGAGTTCTACTGTGGGCCTAATCTACTCAGTGTATTATATTATTAGCATTAGCATGATATATAATTAAAAGAGACAAACAAAAAAAACTACTATTGTTGATACCAGCAACAATACTATTTAGAAAAGTAGAAAACTGTGCATGCTTTTCATATAAATTTTGTCAAAAGTATAGTATAAATTTTCAGATAGTGGAGTCAAACAGAGTCTCTATTTGCCTCCAGTGCAAAAAGAGCCATGCAGACTTGAAACAGACTTGTGATATATTTCTGAGTATATTTTTTATCATATTATCGTGACCAATTTCCATTTGAATGTTGCTAATGATGCTGTTTGCTGTTAAAGTAGACTCACCCCCACCATATCTACCTGTTGGTAAATTCAGGATAGTGTACAACCCTCTCACACCTAGGGACAATGAACCTAACTTGCATGTCTTTGGGCTGTGGGAGGGACCCACGCAGAAACAAGGAGGACATGTGTCACACTCAACACTTTAACATGAATGCCGTTCACTAATTAATTCCACACTCGTCTAGTTTGCTGTTTTGTTATTGCTGTTAAGCTGCTGTCAGTGAAACTCAAAACTAAATGCTTCGTCATATCACATTCAAAGCTTTACAGGCTCAATGGGCATGACTGTGGTAGTCTGTCAGAAGAAGTGTTTATTGATGGTAAATAAAAATAAAATGGCCAAGTAGAAGTGGGTGAAATTAATTAAAGAGAACCGCATTTCTGTTAAAAAGAGAAACTCGGAGCAGCACAGTACTAAGTGTTAATGGAATTAGTACAAGAGATGTACATTATGCTGAGTTTCTCATGTGAGCCTCTCTCCCTTTATTTGTTTTTGTGCTTGCTTTAATTTATATTGCAGTGATTATTAAACACTTACATTTACAGCTCTTAATTCTAAACAGTGAAAAAGCTGCTCAGCCACTCGGTCACACAGACTGATTGATTACATCCATCCGTATTATACTTTTCACCATCGTCAAAAATTATTAATCAGAGCCTTTATTGGTCAATCAACTGAAAATGAATAAGAAAGAATTTTAATAAACAGGAGGGAAAAAGCATTTTGTTTACCAGAGATGTTGCAGGTTTCTAAACGAATAACAGATTTATTAAAACTTGGACTGATTAAATGATGTTGAATATTTTACTTCGTCGAAGCCATAAACCTCAGTTTGTTCTGCCTAAATTGTACAAGCAGATTTTAGTCTCAAAAAACTGAGCTTGTTTCGCTTTTGAGTCTTACGCCTCTAAAAATACATTTTGCAGAGGAGCAGATTTATCCCTTCAAAGACACTGAGGTGGAGGAGAAAGAGGGAGTTAAATGCACCGTTTTTTTTTGGCACCGCGGTTTGATCCGTGTTGCGGCTAAGCTGAAAACGAAGCTGACATGACCCAGAGTGAAGCAGGTAAACACTCCCAACCTGCTTTGCCTGAGGTGACCATCTGGCCCTGTCTCATGGCGAACCAGCCTGGAGGATGCATGCACGCACGCATGCACGCACGCACACACACACACACACACACACACACACACACGCTGGTGTCCCCTCTCTTTTTTTGTTTTTGCCTCTCAAAAGCTGACATGCTTTGGCTGCAAGCGACGGGAAGCATCAGGTAGGGGAACAAGCAAAACAGGTATACACACACACGCATGCACACGTATTCACACAAACACAGACAACATATGGTGATCGGGCACACTGTTGTAGTCCTTAAGTGGTGCTAACTTGACCCGAGGCAAGATAGACAGAGAGGGAACGAGGGGAAGAAAGCGGCAGAGGGGAGGAGGGAGTTGGTTGAAGTTGTTGCAAATTATTGATGCTCTGTTACAGATACCTGCTGGCACAACACGACTCTCTGTCTCCGACTGTCACACACGTGGAAACATATTTCAGCTACTTACGTCGGTTTATTCCTAAAAAGCCTTCACGCTGTCAAGTTTTGATTTACAACAACCTATCATCCTCACACGTCTCCTCCAAAAAACTCTAATTAAAATTTATTCCGCTGCCATCAGCAACTTGTTCATTATGCAGAAACAAAGGAGGGCTCTTTGAGAGCAGAAGAAAGGCTTTTTTTTTTTGCTGTTATGTCTTTGGCCTTTGCCAGGGACAGCATGTATTGTGATGTTTCACACAAGATAAAATATTCATAAAAATGAAGGGAGCAAAGTTCCAGAGAAGGGTGGGGGGTGGGGAGGAAAAAAGTTAATGAATATGAGTAATCAAATTCGCTATCTCCTCGTTTTTTATTGAAAATCCTTTTTTTTAGTTAATTAGAGCCTATTACTATTCTAATTGGCTGAGTCTTACACGTCCAGTTCAGTAGCGTCATTATGGAGCTATTAAAGAAGACCCACCGAGATGGAGGAACAGAGAAAGCATAATCAACCAATCAATTAGGATCTTTGAGGAAAATGAGCTTTGCAACATTATCACGTTTGATCTTATGTCCTTGGTTTGGCTGCCGCGTGTAATTTCTTCTTTCTTTCTTTCTTTTTTTTTATCGTTAAGTGGATACATCAGCCAAATGTCTAAATTCTTTCATAGTCTCTGCTGCTGTGATTAGCAGGGATGCAGTATTTTTTTTTATTTTTTGAAACGCTGACACAGTGATTCACAAAGGGTACAATTCAGTAACAACCTTTTGTTTTGTGAAACATTTTGTGCAATATGGAAAAAAAGTCATAGAATTTAAAATAATGTATATTCATTCCATTAGATCACCTCTTCATTCTACAAGCCCACGGCCTCTTTGCTAGGTCAAGAGCACCATGATTATTTTGAATCTGTGTGTCCAGTTTTCATGGATGGAGACCATCCACAAGATTTCTTTAACTCAGTTCTTCAGTTATTTAGCTCTTGTAACCCCCTCACGATATTGTAATCTGTGCAGAGGACTGGGTGCTAATTAACAGCTTTGCATATAATCCAGCCAAGAGATAGTAACAGAGCAGGCGAACATGACCAGAAAGAGGACGAATGCAGTCGCTACATGCAGAGTCGCCCCATTAATGCCAACGTTCAAATGTTAAATTTCACCTTTTCTTTCTTTTGCTGTCTGGAAGTTTCCAGGATTCCTACAATAAATGTTAAATGTTAAAAATGGTTTTCCAGTGGTTAGATTAAACAGAGAGGCCCTGGGGGTAAAAACGGGCATTAGCTCCCCACTGATTCTCTGTTTTAGGTGATTTGGTTAAACACAAATATGCACAGTCGACAGCCACACCGTCATGGCTTACTGGGACCTGTGCTTTTCCTCTCACGAGGCCTGAACCAATATTGATACTTGAGAAAAAATATCGGATGATAATGTGCTGGCAGACATTCTATTTTTCTTTTCAGCTCATAAGGATAAAACAAGGTGATGGTGTGATGGTGACAGTTTTATATCCTCAGCAATTTATTCTTACTCATCGGGCCACATATACTCAAAACCAATATATCTGTAGCAACACAGAACGGGCCTACATATCACCCAGTATGCAGATCTAACTGAAACACCAATAGAGAGTCCTAACTTAATCTGTTATCAAAATAATTCCCAGTTAATATTCTTTCAATGAAGCAACTGACTAACGATGAAAACATAATGTTGGACTTCACATTGGATTTCACAGTGGGTCCATGAGGTCCATCATCATGTCTGTCCCCTTTTAACATCTCCACCAGCTTCTTCCTTAAGACAAAGTGGAGCCTCGGCTGAGGACAGAGAGGATATTATATGGTGAAGGTGATGAATTATTAGATGTAGGTCACCAAAGTATCAGATTAGAAGGAGCCAATGTTCACTTGATATTTGCGCTCCATGATAATGATAAAAGCTGCAAGGTCAAATTTGGACTTAAGCTCGAGTACAGCAAGTTCTGCACCTCTTCATACACATTTGGAACAGATTGGAGGAGAGATAGAATTTAAACACAGAGGCGAGAGAATCATAATGATTTAAGCAATATATTTTCAGTGTCGCTAGCAGCAGCGGCAGCTACAGAATCTGTAATTATCCTTGGAATTCAATAAAAGCTTGGAAGAACAAAGAGCGAGGAAAACGGTTCACTGGTAAGTAAAGCGGTTTTGTGAATCGCCACTACACTGGTACAGGATAACACCAAAGATAATAGCTTCTTCTTCTTCTTTTTTTTTTTTCTACCTGAAGAGCAACTTCACAGGGGTGCCACAGTGTTCAGAGGCAGAATCAATAACACTATCGAAGGGCAGAATCTCAACCTTAATGAAAGGAAAGAAAATACTGCAGGCTACAGGCGCTGAAAGACTACTGGAGATCTATGTGTATCAACACGCCTGAGACTAAATATGAAATCAATTCATTACACTCTTTATTTCTTTCTCAAACATTGTCCGGCACTGAGATAACAAATTTACCTGCTACTTCCTTTATTTTCCCACTTCTGCTTTCATTCTCACTTTCTCTTTTTTTTCCCCCCTTCTCTCTCTCAATTAATGGAGCAAGCAGTGGACACTTTCCAGCAACGGAAGCAGCATAAATAGATTAAATTGCAGAGGAGATTATAATTTATCATTTCTTTATTAAAAAGTAATGCGGGTGAATTAACTTTGAATTAAATTCTATTTGCATGGTATTACTGGAATCATCTGTGTAAATGGCTTAAAATCCCAAATGGGACATTGTTCCCTCCAACAGGATAATTGTAGAGAAAGAAGTTTTTTTCTTCATCCAGGAAATTATAAGAATTAATCTGAAACTATTGGAACAGTATGAGAGGTGACACTTTAATCACGCCACACAAAAATATCATTTTACTTTTCAAGAATAGTGTGCAGTAATGTCTTATAGAGACTTTAGGAGGTTGTCCTACATTGAAAAAAAAAAAATTCGATAGAAGATAGAAATCAATAGAAGTAAAATCAAATGTTTTTTATAATTTGTATGTGCGACAGACCACACAGACAAATAATTATTAGGCAATGGCAACAGAACACTGTAATGTTCTGGAAGAAGATGACGATAAACATAGAAAGTTGTGCACTGATGACAACATCACAGCTCCTCTTTTGGTGCAGTCTAAATCCTGGCCAAACCCTTTCTCACAGCTGATCAACGCAGACACTGTACAGCATACTGCGCTTGACAATATATTACAAGAAACCACTGAGGGAAAGCACCCATTACTGGATGTAGTCGTAATAGATTTGCCGATTCACATGTGGATTAGAGGTTTAAGAGGTTTTTTTTCAAAACATGTACTGTGGTGTAATATAAGCCTTCAGCCAGGTAATGTTGTTGCAAACATCGCTCCAAGCAGAACATAATTGAAATTGAATCAGGTTGAATGAAACCAGTATTATCAAGTTATTCTCAAGTTTATGAAAGTCACTGAAAAGATCAAACGTCTTCGACTTCTGTATTTTGATGGCAGTAAACCCTAAACAGTCAAAACCACCAATACAGATATAATCTACATCTGTGCCAACCCGCGGTCAGGGTGCTGCACCGTCCTCCACACCCCTTCTTCCCACAGGTACATGAGTGTTATCAATAAAATACCTGACGAAAGTAATAATACTCATCATGTAGAAAATTGTTGGATCCATTAATGTGTATGCAGCGTTAGTGGTGGCACTAACTACTTTTTACAGTTTAAGCTAAAATAATGAATCATCTTTTTACAAGCTCGTTTTATGTTTTGTGTGTAAAAGTTACACTGCAAGTAACTGCTAACAACCCCTGTCAAATAAATGCAGTGGAGTATAAAAGCACAATGTACAGTATGAGTCAGCTATGTAAAAATATAACTAATTACAGCACTTGGGTAAATGCACTTAGTTACATTCCATCACTGTATGTGAGGTACAATATGAGGTCTGTTTCAGTTGGAAAGTTGTTGGATAAGAGGTTACATTTTGTGTTATGAATTACTTAAGTCTTGTGCATGATTTATGGCCTCAAATGCTGCATGTGCAAGCAGGTTACTGCTTACGAGCACCTTTTCCATTTCTGTTCTAATTTAAGCACTGACCTGACAAGATATATTTTCAAGTTTATCCAGAAGATTTTAAAGAGTTTTATATAAACAAGCACGATAGAATGTGGTCAACCCACAGAAGAGCATGGCATTCTTTAAAACAGGCAGATCATCACCATTTGGTTACATGATACTCCACATGGCTGCTCAGCTTCAATAACTTTTTATGGCACAGTTTAATGAAATGTTTTAGGGGGGGGGACAGGAGAAAGAGGCAGACATTGATGAGCATTTTGATTGGCATATGGCTCATGGGACATACCAAATGAGGGAAGACCCAGGGGACCGGAGGAGATCTGATTAGCCGGGCATGGTGAAAATGGAGTGTACCACGACTAATTCAAGACAGAGCAATAACAGATTGAAAAATTGCTCGGGCCTCATACTCCTCGCTGCAGTTTTTATTGAAATTCAATACATCTCCGCAAACGTCTCCTTGCCTCTCTGCCTCTCTTTGTTGTTACAGTGGACAGTCACACATTAGTTTATGAAGCACATTTATTTGCCATTTCAAATACACTCAAACATGCTAACAAACACAGATCACACACACACACGCACACACACACACAGACTGAGGGCTCATTTTTCTCTGAGTGGACTATGTTTTCAGTTCAATCATCATTCTTTGATACTGAGCCATTTTGCACATGCTCAAGGGCGTGTACTGAATAAGTGAAGGAAGAGTGGGGAAATGCACACTCCACAAACACACACACACACACACACACACAACATGCATTCACTGATTGTGATTGGCCCGGATGGTTTGGGTGTTAAGGCGGTGGTGCAATAGTCTCGAGAACAGTGTCAGAGCCGAGCTCAGCTGTTGTGACTATTGATATGGCTGGCACAGACAGGGGCACCCTGAGGCCACAGCAGGCTTCAGCTTTAGTTAAGTGCAGCCTAAAGTGGCCAGAGAACAGCCAACGTATGAAGAGTGACAAGGTTCAGCACAGTCTAGATGCTGGTTTTAACTGATGACTGCAGAGTGATGAGGTATGACGGGGTACTTCAGCATGCTGTCGGGGTCTGCGGCATTTATTCCAAGATGAAAACCAGACCAAAGGATTGTAGAGAAATGTGTTGTGCACAGTGTAGTACAGCATTCTCAGCTGAAGGTCCACTTACTCGCTCCCTCTGGAGATTTGACAGTGTCACATGGTCTTGTTCAGCAGATCTTTTTCTCACAATGGAGGTCATTGAGAAGATGATCAGATGGAAATCTGACAACTAACATGACAAAAATGCGACCATTTTCCCAGCTGTAGTTTCCAAGGTCAAGAACGAATTGTCAGGCTTAGCAAATGATGTAATATTCTGATATCATGTTTGCCATATTATTAAAGCTATTATTAAATATTATACCACCAGCGTTAGTCTTTGACTAATTATTAGCTTGCTAATCTGTTGTATTCTGTATTACTTATGCAATTCTCTATTTACTTTTATCTTTTACATTTGCATATTTTTTTCTTTATGTTTCTTGTATTTTGCTCTTTGAGACCTCTTTGTCAAAGTGGTTAAGATAATTTCAGTACACCCTCTTTAATTTTAGGGCAGTTTCTTTCTGTTTCACCTTCGTAATGGGTGGGCGGAGCAACCATGGCATCACCCACTGCTTTGTGGACCACCGTTTTGATTGACTGGAGACATGCCACTGAGACACACCATGCTAGCCACACCTTCATCGATTCATCATCTATTTTACTCTGCACAGGACCATAACTTTTGCTGTATTGAAGAAGATTTGAAACTAACGATTGAGATAATAAACTCAATAAGAAGCCTCAAGCGAAAAGTAGACTCATACATACAATCAGGATTGTTTTTGAAACCAGTGTCGATGCCCCCTGATGGTCATTAGAAAGAATGCAGATTTAAGGCCCTTTTGCGTTGGCTTTCCAGCAGAAAACATATCATCAGTTTTAGTCATAGTATTTCTCATAAATCTGCTGATAGCACTACACAGGTTCTGCTAGCAGCCTCTTACACGACAGTTTTGTTTTTTTATTCTACTACTTCACCTTCCAAAGTTTTGAAAAGCTTTGTACACAGAACATGAAACGTGAAAAAAATTGTTCATTTTCTTTTATTTACACCTCAAACTTTTTGCCAGAAAATGCTCTGACTGCATGTTCGGATTGGACACTTTGATGCATCTTTTTTCCTCCTTCATATATCTAATACTAAGTAGATTTTATTTTAATATATTTGTGGCCATATCCCTGTTACAGATCACGGATCTGATTTAATGAAATCTACTGGGACTGTCAACTTCCCTGGCTGATTGGAACTTTTCACAAAGGAAACTGTGTGCTCAAGCTGTCATAGACTCACTTGCACACAAACTCATAAACACACACACACGTTCACACACACATGGGTAGGGGTAGTAACAACAGCCCACCTCTCTCTTTACACCCACTAATGCCTCTTTCACACCAAAAAGCAAAGTCTATTTTTAATTACTTTCCACTGAGAGCTTTTTTTTTCTTGTTATATTAACTCTGTCCTCTCTTATGTGTACTGTTTCCCCCTTTCTCATCCCTTGCTGTCTTGCACCCACTCCCTTACACTCACCCTCTTATCTCCATCTGTTCTTGAATACTAACACATACTGTATATGCTATACACACACACACACACACACAAAGAGAGACATGCGCGTGCGCATGTGGACAAGTGTATGCAAAATCACACACTCTCTCTCTCTTTCTCTCACAAACACACACCTACCCCCAGTGTCTTGTCCTCCCTCTCTACTTGCCTTTCTCTTTCATTCTCTCGCGCTCTCTCTGCATTTGCTTGGAAAATGTTTGAACTCCTCGGCTCGCTAAGATGTTGCTGAAACAGAATATGAATTAGTAGTCGCTCCCCCCATCTGTCCCAATGCTGCTGCTGCTTATGCCTAAGACGTTCTGCCCCCCCCGCCCCACCACCAACCCCTCCCCATGCATAAATAATAAAACAATACAAAAGGAGGAGAGGCCCGCTGTCTAGGCACACATGAAAGAAGTGCTGAACTCATAGCCAGAATGACAGGATTCAAAACTTCCTCAGAGAGAGTGAGGTGGGTGTGGTGGTGGAGTGCTGGGAGGCATGTGCGTGTGTGTGTGTGTGTGTGTTTGTATCCATACACTGTTACTTACTGTTTTCTCACTCCACACTGCCCTTCTGTGGTAATCTATATACCATGGTTATTCTTTGCACTTTCCTTAACTGCCTTCATACATTCTTAAAGATTGATCGTTCATAATCAACCCTTTTAATTTTTTTTATCTTAGATGTCTGAATTTCATCTAACTTGGTTTTGTTGGGAGTAACTGTGACCTGCAGTTATGTGCTGCTATGTGCACTATGACACAGCACCTTAGCTGAGGTCGTGGCCCCTCTCTGGCTGCTGAGTCTCAAACTGTCCATGTAGTTCACCTCCTGTTTGCCTGTTACTGTCTCCTCTTCTTCAGCAGCACATAAAACAAATATGTTCTCCTTTGTTCCTAATTCAGTTTAAGGAGCCATATGTGTCTACAGATTCTGCACTTCCTGTACAAAGACTCGTGGGTAATTAACACAGGCGCTGGTTTGTAAAAATGGAAGCTCTTTTGGGTTGTGTGTTATAGTAATATAATATCACTGCATGTAAGATGTAAACTGTTTCTGAAGAGTGTTGATAAGCCATGTTTCTATGACAAACTGTTCATTACTGATAGTTAGATGGTTTATTCAGAGGAAAGAATGAATGCCAAATACATACATTTATACTTTTTTTTTTTTAAATCCTGATATTAGTAAATAACTACAGTCACAATTAAATGTAGTGACACACATTTCACTTAATGGGCATAATCCACAGTTATGGAAAACCAAGTTGGTAACAAAATATCATGACTGACAATACAGTCAGAAACCTGAATCTTCCTCAGTGAATTCTTTTTTAATATTAGAAGATTTTGCCTTAATTTAAGATAAATAAATGCATTTTGAAATAGATTCTAATGTATACTACATTTAGTTTTATTTTCTAAAATCAGATTTGCTATTACAGACATGCAGATATCAGATACGCATTTAAAATCCATAATAAATACGACACAATTCACTTCTAATTGTATACGTAGTTCTGCTGTTTTGCTGTTCTGCTTACTGACTATACCAGTACTGTACCACTGTAACATGTTTTTTACTTTTAATTTAAACAAAACAATTGCAACAGTTAGTCAATTACACTTCCATTATCAAGGCAATAGTAATAAATATTCATATATATATCATTTTTGTGCAGTTATGGAGTGTTTGTTTTGCACCTGGCATTTCCTCAGAGCCACGATTGGATTTATGTTTATCATCATGAAGCTCTCGCAGCTCTCTGGAGATAAACCCCCCTGTCACAAAAAAACTATATGGATCTTTATTTTCCAGATTATTTATATGCATATGCATCTCCTCCTTTCCTACACTGGCAAGACTTTTGAAAGCTTTTGAAAGTTAACTTGGGAAAGGTAGTTGTAATATAGCAAGCTGAGGGTGGCCCTGCCAGGTTGTTTACTCTACCCAGCCCTACCTTTTCTCTTTCTGTGCCGTCCATTTTCACTGCACTGGCATTGATTAGCATCCCCATTAACAGTACGATATACTTGAAGGCATGTCTTAAACTGATGATGCACTTGTCTTGTCATTCAAAAGCAGCAGGCTGATCTAGTTTGTGACTAGTATTCAGAAGAACAGCTGTAGCATGTGGATAAACACATTTGTTTCCCCCCATTATTTTTGCTGTGAGTGTCTTTCCATCACACAGCATGACAGTTAAAAGAAGTTGTTTGCCTCCTTCCTGCACTACTGAAAAAAACTTGTAAAGGTTTTTATTGTGAAGAAGCAAAATCAGTAAATGTTGCGTTTTAACCAGGAATAACTTAACACGACTCCTCCAGCTGAAAGCGAACACGATGAAACGGTAAAATCAAGCAGATATGTGAAAGCAGAAACGGGGAAGCAAGAGAGAAGCTGAACTTCAAACTACAGAGTTTCAGTTAGGAGCTACAGAAGCACTGAGAGCTGAACACACACAGACTTTCTCTCTGGTCTCCTGCACGAGTCTCCCAGCACAAGGAGGGTCGTCACAGGTCGTCTGTGGTCACGTCGCTGCACGACTCTTGGAGGCCGGCTGGGTACACTTTGGACCATATCGGTTCATATCGGCCATAGGTCAGCGTGCTGTTGAACCAATGACAACGCATCTCAGTGGGGCATGGTTTGATTTGGCAAGAATGAAAGTGCCAGTGGAAAAGTGTATGATACACACACACACACACACACATCATGCCTCTAATGTTTCTATCAGAAGACGTGCACCCTTACGTTTATTTTATGGATGTAAAATTCACATAGATCCAATATTGTTCTGACTTGCTGTTTATCTTCTTCACCTCTCTTTTCCCCCTTCATACCTTTGCATTTGTCTCTCTTCTCTTCTCATCTCCTCCCTCTCTCATCAGGTCTCTCTCTCTCTCTCTCTTTCTTTTTGAAGTCTGTATATGTATTAAGAGGGATTTTGTTTTCCCCAGACACCAATTTACATAAAGTGCATGCCATCATTGGTTCAAGAGAGGCAAATTATTTCCCTGGAAACATCACACTTCCTCCTTCTTTTATTATTTATTACTTTTTAACGCAGTGAAAGCTGGGGCTTGTTAGGACCATTTAGTCAGATATGCTAAATATTGCTCTCCTTAAAGTGCCTTCATCAATGAACAGAGACGGGGGTGGGCCAGTACCCAGTAGAAATTATTGAATTAAGGACTCGGCCAATCGTTTAACAATTCCC